>NW_025763709.1:0-86951 GCF_020744475.1 Fusarium redolens
CCTTACTATAAAGAACTAAAATTTAATATTAAAGATACTATAAAAACATTTCTAACCTATTTAAAATATAATAAATTATTATAGCTATTATATAAATACTATAAATATAAGATATATAAATAAGAAAAAGAAGATAATAATTACTTTTTTATTATAATTCTTAATATACCTAATAATAATCTTTATTAAAAATAAAGATAAAAGGATACCTAATATATTATTAATATAAGAACCTTAAAGTAGTAAAATTATAATTTAGTATATCTTATTACTAATAAACCTATAAAATAAAGAAACTTTATAAAGGAATTTAGTAGTTATAATAACTAATTAAAAAGGCTAAAAAAGAATATAATAATATAATCTAAATAGAATAGTAATAAACTTATAATTTAATTAACCCTAGGTATATTAAAGGAAATACAGATAGTAAAGGACTATTAGAGTTTAAAATCTATATATCTAGAGACTTTAATATATATATTAACTTAAGATGCTTTTATAATTATAATAGCTATAAAAAATAAGAAGAGGAAGAATAATAAAAGTTAATTAAAAAGGATAATAAATTTAAGAATATAAAAGAAAGATACCTCTTTAAACCTAATAACCTAAAGAAAGATATTAATTAGGTTTTAACTAATAAATAATCTAGATAAGGAACTATACTAAAAGAATAAGAATTAAAGCTAGAAGTATATTTTTAGCAGTACCTGCATAATAAAGAATTTATAAATAACTCTTTAAAAGAAGAAGAATATATTAAGGACTACTATAAGGAAGTTAACTATAATAATAAAGAATATAAGTTACCCTACTAAACGAATTTAAGAAAAGTAATATGCCTTTTATAAAAATAGAGCTATAAAAGAGTAATAATAAATAAAAATAAGAGAGACTTAAATTAATAAGTACTTTAAGAGCTATATAAGATAGTAAACCTAATTGCCTAATACTATAAGCTTAAATTAAGGGAAGATAGCTAAATATATAAATTAATAATAAAGTAAAGAAGAACTTTATTAATTTAAGAATAGTTATAGAGTTAGGATTATTATAAAAAAAGAAGTAACTGCTATATTAACTTATTAATGCAGAAAGGTAACTTTTTAATTATAATAATAATATAATAAATTAAGAAATTAATTACCTTAAGCTCTTTATTAAGGGAAAGAATTAAGGAATAAGTTTTAATATTATTCCTTTAAAAAAGGAAATAGATATTATCCTTAAAATAAACTAGCTTAAATAAAAAAACCTATATATTAACTAAAAGACTAGCTAAGTTATATTTCCTAATAACCCTAATAGTAATAGTAAAATAATTATAAGGGGTAATAAGAGATCTTAATTTATAATTAAGAGGATAAGTATAAACTGGTATAAAGTAAAGACTTTACTACCTCTAAAAGGAATATAATATAAGTATAAGATAGGCTAAAGATAAAAATTAAAAATCCTAGATATCCTTAAATAATAAGATTTATAAAAGGATAAATTTACTATAATAAGCTAGGATTAACTTAAAAACATTTTAAGAAAATATTAGATATATAATAAATTATTTAAGAAAGAACTAGAAATAGGAGTCCTTAAATATAGTTAATAAGACTATAAAATTAAACTTATAAATAAAAACTTATTATTTTAAAAGATTTATTTACTAAATTAAAGAAAATTAAAAGTTTAATAATAATATATTAATAAGATAATTTAAAAGGGATATATTAGAGAATTAACCTTATTAGTAAGATTAGTAATATTCTTTATATTAAAAAAGAATAAAAAACTATAACTTATTATAGATTATAGAGGAGTTAATATATATATTATTAAGGATTAAACCCTACTTCTACTTATAATAAAACTTAAGGATTAATTATAAGGAAAAAAGGTCTTTATAGCCCTTAATCTTAAAGGAGTATATAACTGTATTTATATTAAGAAAGGAGATAAATAAAAGATAGTATTTAAAACTAAATTTAGATTATTTAAATATTTAATAATGCCCTTTAGTCTTATTAATATACCTATAATATTTTAATAAATAATTAATAATATACTTTAATAATACCTTAATATCTTTATAATATATTACTTTAATAATATCTTAATTTTCTTAAATAGTAAAGAAGAATATAAGGAATATATCTATAAAGTCTTAAAAGCATTATAAGATACTAAGCTATTAGTTAAATTAAAGAAGAGTTACTTTTATATTATAAAAGTAGACTTTTTAAGATATATTATTATACCTAGAGAAATTTAAATAAAAAAAAAGAAAATCTTAATAATAGTAAAATAGAAAGTACTTACTAATATTAAGGAAATATAAGCCTTTTTAGGCTTTGCTAATTACTATTAAAGGTTTATTACAGGATTTAGTAAAATTATAATTCTATTAATAAAACTAAAAAGGGAAAGCCCTTTAACTAGAATAATAAGGCTTAAGAAGCATTTAAGTAACTTAAAGGAGTAATCCTTAGTAAATTAGTCTTAGTAATATTTAATCTTAAAAAAGAAATTAAGTTAAAAATAGATATATTAGACTTTATATTAAGAGGATAAATTAATTAGAGAAATAAGAAAGGAAAGCTATATCTTATTACTTTCTATTTATATAAACTATATAAAGTAAAGCTTAACTACCTAATTTATAATAAAGAATTTCTAGTAATAGTTAATTACTTTAAAGAGTTTAAATACTATTTAATAAGAAATAAGTATAAAGTTAAGGTTTATACTAATTACTAAAATATTTTATACTTTACTATAACTTATAAACTTAATATATAATAACTATATTATATAGAATTCTTATATAAATTTAACTTTATAATTATTTACTAAAAGGAATTAAAAAATAATAAAGCAGATATAATTAGCTAATAACTAGATTATAATACTAATATTATTAAAGTAAAAAAATAAGTATTAAAAAAGAATAATAAGAGAGAATACTAATTTACTTAAAAAATAGTAATACTAAGATAGATATAAGCAGAAGTAATTAAGGAAATTTTAAGAGAATTATAAAAGTTTATTTAAGAATTCTATATATATCTATTATATAGATACTAAGGAGTTACTAAAATCTTAAAATAACTATTATAATAAGGTTACTAAATAATATAAAAAGTAATAAAGAAGGTTATTAAATAATATAATATTTATACTAAAATAAAAGCGCAATAATATAAACCTTATAAAATACTATAACTAATAAAAGTTATAAAGTAACTATAAAGCTTAATTATAATAGACTTTATAATTAAGTTATTATTATTAAAAGACCCTTTAATTAAAATCTTCTATAATAGTATTATAGTTATTATAAATAGATTAATAAAGTTCTTAATTTACTTACCTTATAAAGAGGTAATAGATATAGGAATTATAGCCTATATCTTTTATAATAAGGTAATAAGGGAATAAGGACTGCTAAAGGAAATCCTATTAGATAGAAGACTAATATTTACCTTTAAATTCTAGTAATTGCTTATAGCACTTATAGGAATTAATTACTAACTTATAATAGCTTTTAGACTATAAGTAAATAATTAAATAAAATAAATAAATTAAATACTAAAATAATACTTTTAGTATTATATTAACTATAAATAAAATAACTAGGTTAAGAAGCTATTAAGCACTTAGCTAGCTTATAATATTACTTATAATAAAAGTATAAAACTTATATTATTTAATATAAATATTAGATTTATACCTAATATATATTATAATACTTAAAAACTTAAAAATATAAACTTAATAGTAATTATTATAAGAAATAAGCTAAGAGAAATATATAATAAACTTAAGACTAAGCTAGAATTTATTAAGAAAAGGATATAGAAATATTATAACCTTAAAAGGTTAAAAGGACTAACCTTTAAGGAAGGAGATATAGTCTACTTATTTACTAAAAATATTAAAATAAATTAATTAAGTTATAAACTAAATTATAAATACTTAAAACTAGTTAAGATTAAATAAAAAATAAGGGAAGATTAATATAAACTAAATCTACCTTTAAATATTAAATATTACCTAATTTATTATATCTTAATACTTAAATTAGCTATAAATATAATATATATAAGAACTAGTAATAAACTATAATAAATTATAAGACTAGAGATATATAAAGTAAAGGAAATTAAAGATATATAAAGAATTAATAGATAAAAGATATACCTAATTAAATAGAAGAACTACTTAAAAAGTAAAAATATATAGGAACTAATAAAATACCTTATTAATACCTAGTAACTCTTAAAGAACTTTTAGTAATAACCTTAAAAAATAAAGAATTAAAAATTAGGTTTTAGTTAATAATATTAGCACTACTAAAAGACTAAATATCTAAAACTACTATATCCTCTTCTTAAGTAATAATATTACTTATAGAAGAATTTATATTATTAATAATAAACTAAATACCTTGCTTATATAATAAATGCTTTTAATACTAAATATAAGATAATCTTATAATAGCCTTATTAACCTTTTATTAAGCCTTAAGAAGCTTTTCCTTAGCTTCCTCTTCTGCCTATTTTAAATAAATAGATTTATAATTTAAGTAAGGAACTAAAATTAATTAGCTAAAGGTAATAATAATAAGGGAAATAATACATAATAGGCAATTATAATACTAAAAGCATTATAAAATTAACCTTATTAAGTATATTTAAAGTAATAAAAAGAATACTTAATTATTTTATAATAAAGACCTTTAGCCTTATAGAAGGAATAAGGCATAATATTAAAATTAAACTTTATAATTAAATTTACTAAATAAATATACTTTAGAGTCTTATAAGATTTTAACTAAAGATTTTATAATATAATAATTAATAAGGCATATTAAGAAAATAATAAAGAAAGAGAGTTAGTACTTATTAAAGCCTAATATAAAAATAAGAAGATATATAGGTCTTAAGCCCCTGTTTATATTAATGGTGCACTGATGTTACAGCTGATTTGCTTATTTGGTCACGTGATCTGTCTCGTAACTCATTTAATCCTCTTTTCGCCGCCGACGCCAAATTCAGTCACGACTTCAGGTCTTTAACTTCAGGCAACTAAACTCACACAAAACTCAATACATTTTTCCTCCAAACCCCGCGATTACCCCGCTTCCATCCTCGCGCTCTCGTGGTCCAAGACCATGACCAGCCTGGTCTGTCTATCACAGGTTCTCGGTCTTCTCCAGTACCTCCTTGGCCTGCCACCGGATATCCTTGAGCCACTTGTCATGCAAGCCGCCGTTAAGGGCCCTAAGGAACCCCCTCTCCCTCCTGCTTAGCTGCACCCCTCTGCATAGCTTCCTTTCTAAATCCTTAAGCTTCTGCTTCTTGCATTTAAGGAAGTCTTTATTAATTAGAGGGTTCTTATAGATAGACTATATAAGCAGGAGGATCTCGTAACTAAAGATCGCTATCCTGATGCGGCTGGCATTATCCTTATTAAACCAGGCCTCTCTGATATCCATAGCCATTATATGCAGCATATTGCCCTTGCCCTTATTTCGCCTAAGAGCTTCTTCAATCTTAGGGATCACATCATGGCCTTCAGTCAGATAAGGCTCGTCGGGCCTGGGTGCCTGCAGGCTTCTTCGGACAGGCATAGTGACGGGGCAGCTGTGATGCTGTTAGCGGTTGCGGCCAGAAGAGGGAAAGTCAGGTCGGGTCGGATGACTTACTGCGTGATGGATGATTGAAGCGTGGTATCCTTTCAGGTGGGTTATAGGAAGAAGGTTGGGGCCAGCTGATGAGCAGGGCTTTTCAGCTGGCATATATGCAGCTAGGTTCAGGCTGCAATTGAGGCAGCTAACTATGATGATTTGACTTAATGAAGCTTTGCCGGCTATAGGGGCAATAAATGTTTAAACTATATTAGACTCTGGAGATGCTTGGATATACCTTTTGAGGCTAACTTATAAACTTAAAAAAAATAAAAAAAAAATAAATAAAAAAAAAAATATAGGTCTTAAGGATAAGACTTAATAAAAGGGAAAGATTATATTATAACCTATATAGCTATATTATATAGCCCTTATAATTTCTACTTATTATAAAAGGATTACTTCTTTTAGTAATAATCTTCTTTTATTAGATTACTTAGATTATAATGCTTTAAGACTAGATTACTATAAATTATTAATAATTCTTAAAGATCTAACCTTTAAATTATTATTATTCCTTATTAAGCTATTAGGCTACTTTTAATATATAAAATATACTTATTAGCACTTTTATAAAACTTAACTTACTAGCTATTAATAAAGTATCTTTATATTAATAAGCCTAATATATATTACTTAATTATTAAGAAATATAATACTTTATAATGCTTAGTATTATGCCTTATGCAATCTATAAACATAAACCTAGTATAGACTAGTTTACCTGTTTAGAAAACCTAACTATTATAAGCCTTAACTTAGTTATATATAATAGCTAAAAGCCTTACTTATTATACCCCTAGTAGTTATATTATATATATTTTATATTTTATATTAATTATATATAATTATTATAAGCTAAGATATATAATTTAAATTATAACCTTTTTTATTAATTTTATTTTATTTATTCTTATTAAAAGAAAAGTAATTTTATAATTATATATAAAGTAATATAATAATAATATTTTTCTTTTTTAATATAAATATAATATAAGGTATTATATACTATATTATAAAAAAATAAAAAATACAATAACCTTAATATTAAGTTAATAGATTATATAGCTATTACCTTAAACCTTAAGATTTAACTAAATAAGTAGCCTTAATTTATAAGTATAAAGAAGATATATAGTTAATTAATTATATATTATATTATATATATTTAATTAATTAAGTTATAACTTTAAGTTAATTTAACTTTTATTAAGTAATTTATATAAAGTAACAGACTTAATATATTTCCTTTAATTCTACCTTTATTAAAATTTCTAAACCCTTATAATAGTTATATAAGCCGTTAAACTACAGGGCAAAAGATCGGGCTATAATCGCTATGCAAGCAATTATAGGTATGCTACAGCTGCCTTATAAAAGCCTTATAACGCTGTTACGGGCACGAATTGTAACAACACTGCCTTTATCTTATATTTATCTTAAAACTCGTTATTAGTTTAAGAGTTACTCTTTAATAACATTAGCTGCCTGTATAAGTATATTAAGAACTTACTTCCTATATATAGCTAAACTTATAAAAGTAATAAGGAAAACTACCTTTTTTAATTATAGAAAATAACCTTTTTTTCGGCCTATTTTTAAAGCTTTAAGACTTAATAAGTTATTATTAACCTAATTTAAATTAATTATATTAATATAATATCTTTCTTTTATATAATTAATTAGTTAAATTAAGTTATAATTAAAAATAATTACCTAAATAAGGTTAAATTTACTTATTAATAAAAAGCTTTTTATAATAATACTAATTATTTTTTTATTTTATTTTAAGTTTATAAGTTAGCCTTAATAGGTATATTTAAGTATTTTTAAAGTTTAATATAGTTTAAATATTTATTACCCTTATAGCTAGTAAAGCTTTATTAAGTTAAATTATTATAATTACTAACCTTAATTATAGCCTAAACCTAGCTATATATATACTAGCTATAAAGCCTTACTTACCTATTAGCTAGCCTTAACCTTTTTCCTTTAACTTACCTTAAAGGATATTATACTTTAATTATTTATTATATAATATATTATTTAACCTTACTTTCCCTTCTAGCTATAATTACTAATAATATTATAATTACCTTATTATAATACTTATTATTTAAAAAAGCTTATAGGCACTTAGGCTTAATAAGCCTTATTTAATTAAAGGCTATAATATAATTCTTAAAATTAAAAACTTTTTAAATAAAATAAAGGTAAAGGTAATATAGTATATATAATCTCCTGTTTATATTAATAGTATACTAATATTATAGCTAATTTGCTTATTTAGTTATATAATCTGTCTTATAACTTATTTAATCCTCTTTTCGCCGCCGACGCTAAATTCAGTCATAACTTCAGGTCTTTAACTTCAGGCAACTAAACTCACATAAAACTCAATATATTTTTCCTCTAAACCCCGCAATTACCCTGCTTCTATCCCATATATCGCATTACAGGTTCTCAGTCTTCTCCAGTACCTCCTTAGCCTGCTACCAGATATCCTTAAGCTACTTATTATATAAGCCGCCTAGGTTAAGGGCCCTAAGAAACCCCCTCTCCCTCCTACTTAGCTATACCTCTTTATATAGCTTTCTTTTTAAATCCTTAAGCTTTTACTTCTTATATTTAAGGAAGTCTTTATTAATTAGAGGGTTCTTATAAATAGATTATATAAGTAAGAAGATCTTATAACTAAAAATTACTATCCTAATATAGCTAGTATTATCTTTATTAAACTAGGCCTTTTTAATATTTATAGCTATTATATATAATATATTGCCTTTACCCTTATTTTACCTAAAAGCTTCTTTAATCTTAAGGATTATATTATAGCCTTTAGTTAGATAAGGCTTATTAGGCCTAGGTGCCTATAGGCTTCTTTAGATAGTAGGCATTATAATAGGGCAGCTGTAATGCTGTTAGTAGTTGCGGCTAGAAGAGGGAAAGTCGGGTCGGGTCGGATAACTTACTGCGTGATGGATAATTGAAGCGTGGTATGCAGTAGAGGTCGATGAAAGAGTAGCCTTTTAGGTGGGTTGTAGGAAGAAGGTTGGGGCTAGCTAATGAGCAGGGCTTTTTAGCTGGCATATATGCAGCTAGGTTCAGGCTGCAATTAAGGCAGCTAATTATAATGATTTAACTTAATAAAGCTTTGCCGGCTATAGGGGCAATAAATATTTAAACTATATTAGATTCTAGAGATACTTAGATATACCTTTTAAGGCTAACTTATAAACTTAAATAAAAAAATAAAAAAATAAAAAAAATAATATATATAATAACTATAAATATTAAAGAAGCCTAATTTAATAAAAATAATATTAATTATATTAAAATAGTAATTTCTAATTATAAGATTTTCTTATTTATATAATTTATTTATAAAAACTTTTTTAAATATAAGAAATAAAAGCTTAAAAATTTAAAAAAAAAGTTATATAAAGAGATATAATTAAGTAAGAAGAAGAGGGGATTCCTTAGGGCCCTTAATGGCGGCTTATATAATAAGTAACTTAAGGATATTTAGTAATAGGCTAAGGAGGTATTAGAAAGATTAAGAACCTATAACAGGCTGCTTATAGTCTAAGACTATAAGAGCGCAAGGATAAAAGCAGGGTAATTATAAGGTTTAGAAGAAATATATTAAGTTTTATATATTATATAAAGTTTGTTTTTATTAATTATTTTTAAAATATACTTAATAGCTAAATTAAGATTATAAATATTAATATAATAAATATAATTATATAGCTATTATATTATTAGTAAAAAGGGTTAAAAGGTAAAGTTAATTATATAATATACTTTATAATAAATAAATTAGGTATAATATGTTATAAAAGTTAATTAAGGATTCTTTAAATAGGTTAAAAGAAAAAGGTTATTTTAGGTATTAAAAGGTAAATAATATTTATATTACTTAGTTAAAATAGTAATTATATTATTAAGACTAATAAACCTTATTTAATATTTAGTTTTATTATAATAGGCTATTATAAAGGTTTTTTTTATTATAATATTAATTATTATATTATATTATAATAGTTAGCATTTCTAAATATATAAACTAGTTTATATTAAGTATATATTTATAAAGTTATAAGGCATTATACTAAGTAATAATAAAGTAATATATCTTTTAATAGTTAATAGTATAATTTAGACTTATTAATATAAAGAAGTTTTATTTAATAATTTATAAGCTAAGTTTTATAAAAGTACTAATAAATATATTTTATATACTAAAGGTAGCTATATAGTATAGTAAAAAATAAATATAATCTAAGGGCTAGATTTATAAGGGTTAGTAATAATTCATAGTAATCTAACCTTAAAGTATTATAATTTAAGTAATTTAATAGAAGAAGATTATTATTAAAAGAGGTAATCCTAATATAATTAGTAGAATTTATAAGGGCTATATAATATAGTTATAAGGGTTATAATATATATATACCTTATACTTTTTATTAATTATATATAATTACTATAAACTAATTAATTCTATTTATAACTACTAAGATATAATTATATTAAAAAATATTAAAATTATTAATAATCCTTATTATTACTAGGTAACCTTAATAATTACTTTATAATTATTTCTAGTATATATATTATATTTATTAATACTTTTATAAAACTAAGCTTACTAGCTAATAAGATAACTTCTTAATATTAATTAAGCCTAATATATATTGAATTTATTAGTAAGAAATATAATACTTAATAACACTTAACATAAACCCTATATAATCTACTAATAATAAACATACTATAACTTAATTTAATATAGTTAGACCTAACTATTATATTTTTTATTTAAGTTATTAATAAAAAGACTAAAAAGGTAGATAGCCTTTTATACGGTTAAAAGCAAAGAAAAAAAAATAGTAAGAATTATCTTAAGTTATTTTAGCTTCTGTAGGTTTAATCTCTATATTTAAGTAATTGTCCACGTGGCAAGATTGTAATTAACCTATATCTTATTTAGTAATGCTTACGGCTTACTTAGGATATCAAGGTTAAGAGCTGCAGTGTATTTTCTTCTATTAAAGCTGCCTGGCAGAATGGCTTTAAGCTTCTTGCATATAATTTAACAATGCTTTTCTATCGACCTGATTATTTTAAGTGACTATTGCTTCTTTCTGTGGCAGCCATTAGTTCAGCGGCTGCAGTATACACTATATACGTTTACCTCCGTAGGGGCCATCTCTTGCACCTCCAGTCGTTGACAACCTCGTTGAGGAGCAAAGAAGCAAAGCAAGGTGAGCATGACAGAGGGCTTCGTCGGATTGTCTCGAGTTCTGATGTCTAGAATTTTCGACGTGCCTTGGAGGGCAACTTTATATATATATATATATATATATATATATGGATACTGATGCCTTCGAGAGCGATGTGGCTCGCATGCATGGACTGTAGCCTAGAAGTAATCTTGTTAAAAATTGCTCGAGGTTCGCAAACTTGGAGCCCAATCTTAGCCTTTCGTGGGAGCTTTCTACTATAAATAACCTCATTATCATCTTATCTTAATAGAAGCAGCGCATAAAGTTTATCCGATATGACAATGACTTGCGCACTGCGCTAAGAGCTCCATTAGTCTCTTGCCTGCTATTTGAATTCCTAGCTCTTGGAGAGCGATTTTTACTATCCGCAGCTACCCCCACCATGGAGCTGCGGATATAGCAGCGAAGTAAAACACATCTCTTAAATGATTTCGCATTATATCATGTTAAACAAGGCAGTGGAAGCGGAGCCAGTAAGTCCACTAGGCGTGGTCAACCTTTGGCCTACAGTCCAGTCAAGCATGGTGGGTTTCAAGACTAGGCCGTTTAATTCAGGTACTGGTTCCGCCTCCCCTGATCAGAAGCCATCGGGGTTCTCACTAATGAGGGAAAGAATAAGCTTAAAAGATAGTGGGCGCATCATTCTCAGACTCGAGGAATTTCTTAGACCTAGCTATATACTCCGAGCTGAACCTAGTCGTACCATCACCAAGCTGTGAACATGACCATGGCCATCTTTTCAAGACGAGAGTCTAATCAATTTACCATCACAATTAATTGCGATGCGGGCAATGAATACGATGGACCCATGGGCTTGCGGGTATCAGCAATCTGTTTTTTTGGACCGTTCATGGGATGCCTTATTCCTCTTTTCTTGAGCAAGCAAACTCTTTTCAAGGTTCCCAAGATCTTCTTCTTTGTCATCAAGTATGTTGGCTCAGGCGTCATCATCGCTACGGCTTTCATCCATATCCTAGCCCCATCCATCGCCGCGCTATACTCACCCTTTCTTGACCCCGACAGCGTCATCACTCAGTACCCCTGGGCGGAAGGAATCTGCCTGATAACCGTATTCGCAATGTTCTTCGTCGAGCTGTGCGCCCCCCACCACAGGCCTTCGGGGATTGACAAAGATCGTGATTATCACACTGGCGCCGGCGAAATCTCCGCTCTGGACTCGGTGGAGGGGACAAATCGTGATGTTGAAGCTGAGGTCGGCACAACAGGTAAGGGCTAGACTTTCCAACAAACAATATGCCGTGGCCGTCTTCAACAACCGAAAAACTGACTTCACATGGAAAATACGTAGAAAGCAACAGTGCTGATCTAGACAAGTCTAATGAGCTCGCTGCTCAATTGAGCACTTTATTTATTCCCGAATTTGGCATCATCTTTCATTCAATCCTCATTGGTATAATGCTTGCTGTAGCTGGAGAGGAGTTCATCGTCCTCTATGTTGTGCTGGTAGCTTATTTGAGCAAGTTGTGAGTGGTGGTACGGGATGTTTGAAACCCACTTCTAGCGAAAAAAAAACACCTTATCACAATATGAGACAGCCTGCCTTCGACTTAACCCGCTACGGCTTAAAAGCATAATCTCACGACATGCCTACAGCTCCGACCTGAATAAACTCGGGAGAACTAGGCAGACTATCCTTCGGATTGGCTAGGCCGTCTAACTGTCTGCACGTCAAGTGTGCACATCAACCTCAACTTTGACTTAGGCGAAGCGCTCAACCCTTGTTTGCCGAGCTACCTATTATATAGATAGTCTATATCTTCCTAGAAAAAGATACCCATAACCTGCAAGAGCTCCTTCTATCGTTCATCTTTCTCAACCTTGATGGCACCATCCGGGGCCATGGCTTTATACTCCTCCGGGGCCGTTATTCTGTCATTATCTTTCTTGTCCCTAGTCTACAAAGAGAAACTGCCCCGCGACTGCACCCGTGATAACTAATAAGAGTGCAGTGTACTTATTAGTAAACTTGTAGAGAACCGCCAGGGCAAGCATGTAAAGAACCGCCGCCGGGCCGACCTGAGCAGTTGTGTCAATCACTCACCAATTGTCTTATCCTTCATCCTTTCCAGAGAGCCCACGATACTGGCCTTAAAGATCTGCGCCGCGATGGTTGCTATGACGCCAATGACCGAGCCGCATAGGCCGTCAAAGAAGCTAGCGAGGAACTATTTGCCGGAAGGTGGCCGTCAGCGAGGTTATTGCTAGAGCTGCTCATAACGGAAGTGATAGTGACGAGGAAGCTAAGGAAGTCAGAGTTCCGCTTGCCTTGTTTCGAACCAACTTTTCCAACAACTTATGCCCCGCAATGGTAAACAGGAAACAGGGGAAGAACATTCCCAGAGTGATAATAATCGCCCCCGCAAACGCGTTGCCAATCGACCCATCTAAGTATGCGCCCTGGAAACCCACAAACGTTGCAAAAATAACCAGCGGTGCCGGCAAGATATCCACAATGGCAATGCCGTCGATGAACACGCTCTGCGGGAGCCATGCCCCCATCAAGACGCCCTCAACCTGCACAAACGGGATGGCTGTATACGCGCCGCCGAATGAGAGCGTGCGGACCACAAGGCCTAGCACGAAGAGGTTGATCAATGAAGGTGTCTTAGCGATACCGAGGGCCAGCGACACGGTTGAGGGCACACCGCGGAAGACGACATAGAGTGCGTAACCGACATATTGAAGGATGAAGAGGGCGGCCGCAGGGATCCAGAGGCGCCGGGCGATGAAAGTGTAGATTATGCCGTACAGTCCGAGGAAGATGAAACTATGAAGAAGTAATGGAGCTAGCGTACTGCCTAAAAGCGGCGTAACAGACTCGGGTGTCGGCAGAAAACATCTGTTGTAGCTATGTTTAACCTGGAGGGACGGGATTACTCACATATTTATGCGAAGTGCGCCGTTGATGGCCGTGCAGATGGCTGCAATCACGAGAAAAGGATCCACCTTTCTCGTGTCATGCTTTCTCACGGAGTGGTCAGCTATCTTGTGAGCCGCTCTTAAGATCTGGAAATAAGTGTAAGAATCAGATGACCGAAAATGCTTATAATGTTTCAATAGATGAGACACCTACCATTGCCGCGACGATAGGCTGCAAAGCCCGAAACGAAGCATTGAAGTACTTATTCTCAAAACCAGCTAGGGTATACAAATAACTAGCAAGTAGCATCAAAGCAAACCCGGGCAGGATGAATGCCATCCCTGCATTAATCCCGCCTATCCTACCCGCAGACAAGCAACCCAAGAACATACATAATTCGGCAGCCTCAGGCCCGGGGAGGATCTGATAGACGGAGAAGACGCGCTGGAAGCGAGGGAGGGTGATCCATTTGTCCTGGACCACAAGCTTTTCTTTAATCAGGGCAATCTACGCGTCGGGCCCGCCCCAAGCAAAGAGGCCAAAGTTGTAGAAGAAGAACCAGAATAGTTTCGGATACGATAGTTTAGGGACAATAGAGTTATCTTCAAGTCCATGGTCGTCTTTAGCACGAGGTGTATCAGAGGCGGGTCCACTGCCGTCAGGCTGAGAAGAGTCAACCTTCTGAGATTCTTCGTCTACTTTCTTGGCGTGCAACTTCGTCGCAACTGATTGCGAGGGTGTAAGTTCAGCCGCCATTGGGAAGAAAGGTGTTGGTGATTGCTTAGAAATCCTAGTCCTCTTGTCCTGCGGGTTGAAGAGAAATCTGATTGCGGTGAGTAGCCCGCATTGCCTGGCTTTTGTACGAGTAAACTTTTACGCTCTTCTAATGCTTGCTAGGGAATATTGAGATAGAATGGACGGACAGGAGAGCTTTGATTGGCTAGTAGGCTACAACGGCAGTCGCCGTCCCTACGGTGGATGTCGACAAGAAGGAAGTCTTTATGTGGTTTCTACCCATCAAGAATTCATTGGCGTAGCTCTTCTCTCATTACAGGCTTAGACTGGAGATTTTTCGGCGGCAGATATAGTTTAAATTAAGGACGTTATACTTTCAACTTATTGGAGGCCATGGCTATAAGCTAGCAGGGCTAATAGACTGGTATTACAAGACGATGTTTTTCTAAGGATATCAAGATTGAATAAGGCATTATATATTAAATCTTTAATATAATCTCTGGATCTGGAACCCTTGCTTTGCCTAAGCTGGAGCGTAAAGAATAGGTTCTATCCGTACTGTAACACTATCTTACCTCTCTATGAACCAATAAGACCTTAGCCATCCGTCTTCAGGGACTTGCTATGCATCGTCGGGCCTTGGCTGTAGGAGAACTGCTCTCCTATGGCGGCATCATCAATATGGAGATGTTTTCTGGCGCTAGAACCCAGTTACATTCCACTATAGCGATGTCCCGAAACTTATGGGATGGCCGCCCCTTTAAGGGTTAGTTGATTGGAACAACTGGGCACTAGCAGGGAATGGATAGCATAAGACTAGCCTCATCCGCTTTGGTGATTAGATTACTACATGGTGTGGCTGAATGGTGCAATTTAATAAAATATCTGAGAGAGAGGACTGACAGGAAAGAAGGAATTGGCCAGATGAAATGAGGCGGCCATTCGGCATTCGTCCTGATCCGTTCCCTGTAACCTTTTGGTCCTTCTCGACGCATCCATGAGACTCTGGTGCCTTTGTACAGATGTCAATTTTGGCAAACGCAATAGAAAGGTAGCAAGCCTCCCCATCCGCCCTTTCCATGGCCCCCCCCTGGCACTTAAGATGTTTTCTTGGCATTTTAAGGTTTGCGGGGTAATGTGATGGACGGATACCGACCCGATGATTCGTTGCCGCCTTGGCCACAATAATGATACATTTTCCCGATATGGTTCTGGGTGGAGAATCCTACTGTTGCTTCTAGGATATCATACCTTTATCTGTAACGGCTATGGAAGATGAACAGAGGTATGTATAGCTATGTCATTTTAGACTTTAGCATTAATAGCTGATTGTAAAATTTGTATTAGGAAAGATGAGAATGGCGAGTTCCTTGTCTTGATTTGTGAGGGCAAGAAGTTTCATGTTCGGAAAACCGACCTATTCACACAGTCCAAGGTTTTATGCTGCTTTTACTGGCCCATTTCAAGTAAGTGGGTGGCGTAGAACCTGGGGACTAATGGCTGATATCTCTTTCAAGGAATCATCTTAGAGAACTTACGAGATGAGCGAGGATTCTCTGTTCATTGTCAACAAAATGATTGACTACGTTAATAATGGGGACTACGATGTTTCGGCAGTACCCAAGATCGAAGAACAGAACATATCTGCGCTACAATTTCATGCAAGAATGTTTCCTTTGGCCGACAAATACGCCGTCGACATCCTGATATCGCTATCAGCAGCGAAGTACTTGGATAGACTTAGAAACTCGGAAATCGTTGAATTTCTTGGATCTATTCCGGCTGTTTATGAACTGACGCCAAGTTATATCTGAGGTCTTAGAGACGAAGCCATCAAGTACGCAAGGATCAATCTGCTGCAGGGTCTGGGAAACACGCCTGCTAGACAGATCTATGAAGGCATCGTGGGTACGACTCCGGAATTCATAAAGGAACTTCTAGACTCGTATATGGAGACTCCCATGATAGGAAAATGTTGGGACTGCGGCAGTTATCGAGCATTACAGGGAGTACAAAGCCGCTGCTTGCAGTGTGGCCATGACACAACCCCCACAACGTGCTGATAGGAGAGGAAGAGATGAATTTGTTCAAACTTCGTTCTGTGATGTATTGTCTGTCATCATGATAAAGGTAGCAAGACATTGCTTCATTTGAAAATCTACGGGAAATACAGGCCTTGAATGCAACATCGGTCTCAGAGGAGGGTTTCGTGCAAGACTCCACTTCGGGCCACGGAAGCATGAGTACGCAGATGGGCTGGTTATGGGGCCATCACCTATGTTATTTGTTGCTCGCGCGGTAGCATTAACGTATAGACACCGATCGAGAAGTACCAACTCTTCTTATGCGGTCACCAGCAAATTTCGTATGCAGTAACAGATCCGTAGGCTGTGGCTGGGCCATATACAACTGGAGGACCTGGTGGGCCTCACATTCGGTTGTCGACGGAGGCTCAAACCTCAAACCAGAGATACGAGAGGCCTTTAACTGGTAATAAATTGCATCAACATACCATGACCTGCGAACAATCCATAAATCCCTTCAGAGTTGTTGGTTGCGATTAGCACTGAGATTCTTTTCCTGGAAGGAGACATGGAGCGTATGCTTAATTTAGTATAACTCTCGAGTGAGAATCTGTCAAAGACCCCGACTGTGTGCTTGTGCTGGACGATACAGGGGTGAAGCTCGGTGTCATACTCGAAATAGTTACATTGGGCAGTATACCGCTGATAACCCTGATAACACATACGTCTGAGAGTTGGCCACAGTTTCAATTATATCGAAAGGGACTAAGCCACTATATATCAAACCTTTCACAAGATCTCTCGGCCAGGTCTACTTGCTTTACAGATGTGGGCACACAAAGGGGCGCAAAGACATAGCATTTTCACCTCATAATCAACCAATCAAACATTGCTTGTCCGTCTTTCAAAGACTGCTGGACTTGTATGCCGGGTCTTGGCTGGGAGAGACTTGCTTGTCACTATGATGACCGCCTCTTGAATCTTCCATCTCTGGGGATGATGCAGCTGGTAACCCCGTTCCTGCGCGTGAAGTTCCGGGTGGGGCCACTTATCTCCAGGTTTGTTCGGCTGTATTTTAGTGGCAAATACCATTACGATTGGTTGGCAAGTTGGACGGACTCCTGCCTGTTCATTGGGCGCGGTGATCAACTTATTGAGGAACCAAGCCATTGACTTGTGTTTGCCAGGCGGGCTGGTTAGAGGGTGACACCCCATAAATCTGACGACTGGATTCCACCCAATCTTCACTACCGTATGCATATTGCTCCATTTCGATCCAACTTGCGATATCCACAGGTAAAGACCAAGAGGTTTCTCAATGTGGGCGAAGTATAAACTTTGGAAGATATAAAGATCCAAACGAATGAGCGCGACTAATACAAGTCTATAGATATACCTCCAAACGTTCTATATTGCAGAAATGAGAATCGGCATCACTATCAATGAACTACAAGCCGAGAAGATATTCACCGGCCTCCAAACCGTGCGTGGCATGGTAGGCTTGGAGCTGGATCATTCAACAGCAATATCAGAAGTCGCCGTCTTTCTTAAAGGTTCTATCATTTCCTAGCAGATATGATGACATGACTGATACATCTTACAGGGACGCTCGGGACGTCTCTGGTCAAGGAACGTCCCCAGTTTATCTTGGCAGACGATCATTATACAGTATCGCATGACTATCACAAGGTCTGGAAGGGCAAAACTAACCCGTGCATCAAGTCTCCCTTCTGGCTGACAAGCGAAACAGTTCTTAGAACTATTAGAAGTTCTTTTCCCTAAGAGTATCTGCCTCACATTCCCAGGAGGTTACACCCTCTCAAAGGGCACATATAATTTTCCATTCGAGATAGCCTTTCCTTTGCTCTGTGCCTGCCAGGGATCGGAGTCTGCAGTGAGACATCTGGAAACTGTATTACCACCATCATTCGAAACTCATTCGAGCCATCATGCCACGGCGAAATTAGAGTATATTTTAGAAGTAAAAGCAAAGAGACCAAGAAGACTACAGCGAGACATAGCGACTCGGCACCAACTCATATTCTTACCACTTGATCCACCACTGTCTTTGATAATGGCAGGTTCAGGATTTTGCATGACCTCGGGGACGCTTTATATCAATACGATTCGTTGCGAGTGGAAACTGGCAACAGCTGCGGGGCCCTCACCTGGGCAAACCCCCATACTGTTACTATACGCAACGCTCCCTTTACCTGCAGCACTCTATTCAAAGGAGACAGTACCACTACGTCTCATTCTGCGGAGGCTCCCTGTCCTAACCGAAGATCTATACCCAATTCAACTTTATAGCCTAGCCATCAGGCTATAAATATTAAAAAAACTTAATATTATATGGATAATATTAATTATATTAAGGTAGTAATTGTTAATTATAAAATCCTCTTACTTATATGTTTGTATTATATAAAAGACCTTTTAAATAATAAAGCCTTTTTTAATATTAAAAAGTAAAGCCTTAAAGACTTAAAAGGGAAATTATACAAAGGGATATAGCTATATAAGAGAGAGAGGAAGTTCTTTAACGCCCTTAGTTTAGGCAGTATATAAGTAGCTTAAATATATCTAATAGCAGGTTAAAGAGGTCTTAAAAAAAACTAAGAATATATAAAGAAAGAGAGGATAATATATTATAATATTTAAAATAAAAGTAAGGTAATTATAAGGTTTATAAAGGAAGATATATTAAGTTTTATATAACTTTAAGTTATTTAAAGTTAAAGACTTAAAGTTATAAATTTAATATTAATAGCAAAGAGAGAATTAAAAAAGTTATAAAATAAAGTATATAATTAAATAAGTAAATTAGCTATAATATTAATATAATATTAATATAAATAAAGTATAGTAAATATTATATTATATAAAGAAATTAAATATATATAATAAGTAATACTTTAAATAAAATATAAATATATATAATAAAAATTAATTATAATATATTAAAATATAATTAATAAAGGAATTTTAACTCTTTTTTATTATTTTTAATATTAATATTATAAATTAATAATAATAACTTAAAGATTAATATAAATATTTAATTTTTTTTTCCCTTACCTTTAGCCTTATATAAGGCTATTAAGCTTTTTAGCTTTTTTATTAATAGTTTAAATAATAAGACTCCTATAACAGGCCATTACCCGTTGGCTCGAGCCGGGGGGGGGCCAACTAAGCAAGCTTAGTTGGGCACAAAACCCTGAGACACGCACACAAGGGTGAGACAGCCCCGCACAGCCGGCTGTCCCCAATTTCGGGTTTTTTGCAGCCAAAATCAAGGATCTAAAGACACCAATTAGTGAATATACCGTATCTATCGTCTGACTGCATTATGCACTCATCTGCAAATCTCAGGGCTGCTCAGGCCGTTATTTCTTCACGCCTACGGCTTCAAAGTGGCCGCTCTCGCGATGCCGCCCGACCTTTAAGCCTTCGTCAGGCTGAGGATCGTTTTTGCGGCTCTAAGAGAGCATCTATCGCTTGCATCGTGAAGAAGCTCGAGGCTGCGAATACCCTTAGCATTGAAGACCTTCCTGATCAACGAGGAGGGCGGCCAAGGCTGCTGATAGAGGAGGAAGAAGAAGCTATTATGGCCTTCGTCATCTAGATGTAAAGATCAGGTCTGCCCGCCTCTAAATATAAAGTCAAAGATGCAGTAAATATGCTGCGCCGCCGCCAAGATCCTGAGGCAAGGCCAGTTAGCAGAATGTAGTATCGGCGCTTCTGCGATAATTATCTAGAGCTCGATAAATCGATTCTCAAGGCCAAAGAAGCTGCCTGCATGGAGTATAAAGAAGCAGGCATTAAGGAGACTAAGCAGTGGTTTCAGCGGCTTACTAAAGTCATTACTAACTACAAAATCAGTACCTCTAAGTATTAGAACGCTAACCAAGCTAGAGTTAGAGTAGGAATACTATAAGAGTATGTAGAATGCCTTATTATATATATATAGAAGAAGTTATCTATAGAGGTTTTCTCCCCTACTAATTAAGAAAGCTATACAGTTATCGGCACAGGTAACGCTACAGGCAATATAACTCCTCTATAGCTAATCTTTAAGAGCTTTCTAATGCTAAAGTAGGCTTAGATCGAGGGCAATTCTTAGATGCAATTTGCATAGTTAAATACAGCCTTTTTTAATATTAAGATAATACTGCAGTAGGTAAAGCATTTTAACCGCTATTCCTAAGAGAAGTTAGCTACTATTTAACGCCATCAGCTCGATTTTAAGTAGTATTTTGGCTGTAATAAGCACCTATAATAACCTAGGAATGCCTTTAGAGAATATAACCTCCCTCTAAATACCAAAACCATCTAAGAAGAAGGTCCTATATAGAGGCTGCTTATTATCGATGGCTTCGCTAGTTACGGCTCCTTTGCCTTTCGAGAATACTATATAAAATTTAATATCCTTATGGCCTTCTTGCTGCCCTATTTAACGCATATCCTCTAGCCTATAGATATAGGTATATTTCAATATTTAAAGAATGCATATTAGAGGAAGCTTTATAAGGCATTAAGGAAGGGAAAGCTAACCTTTAACCGCCATAACTTTGCCAGGGCTTTTCAGGTATAAGGCTTATAGCTCAGCCTTCTCTTAATAACCCCTCTTTTCACATACTAATATCACTTTTTCAGGAGATCTTCAATAAAGGCTTTACGGCAGCATATATCATCTCAGGCTTTAAAAAGTCAGGGATTTTCCTACCTTTAAACTGACCTGCAGTTAAATATCTTCTCAGGAAGAAGCTAAAGACGAAGAAGACCATCGATCCTGCCTTTATCTCACTTCTGCCGTCAGAAACGAGGTTTTTAATAGCTTCCGCAACGGCATAACGCATCAGGGACCGATATTATAATATCCTTAGTTCCCCAACGCTTCAGGGACTTAAGCATATTCAGAATATTATTTATAAAGCTATATTACTTAAAGATTATATAAAAAGGCATATAGAAGATCGCCGAGCTTATATCGAGAAAAGATATTATTAGAGAAAGCGAGGAAAACGCGCCCGAGGAGCTTCTAATTATATTAACACGATTTCACTACAGGAGCTTCGCAAGCAGCAGGATAAGTATATTATAGAGAGTCAGAAGAAGAGTATTTAATCCGAGATACGGCAGCAACAATCACAGCTTATCAGGGAGCTCGAGGCATTAAAACAAGAGTGGCGAGATAACAGAGAAGTTATAGTTAAAGGCATTACAAAAAAGCTGCAGTTTAAGAAGTAGTTAGAAGTTATAGGGAAGAAGAATAACTATTTATCTATAGATATACAGCAGTCTGCTATAACTAAAGCCCTTAATGAAGTCACTGACGGATTTATAATAGATATATAACACCCTCCTGATCTTTGTGAGTCTATTTGCAACGCAGCCTTTGCAGCGAAGCCTCTCGAAGCTATAGATTTTTCCCTCCTCCCTTACAGTAACGATTCCGTTACTTTTCACCTTATGAGGCCTGAAGAAACACTATGCCCTAGCGATTTCAGCTCTAATAGCGAAGTCGTGATGCCCTTATCGCCGCCCTGCCTGCCTGACTATAAGTTACCTTCCTAGTTATTATTACCCTCAGTCCCCTTAACGCCCTGCCCTTTATAATACTAAATACAGTATTGCAAGTCTCTTCGAGATCTTATATAGAGGGAAAGGCAGGTTGCAGATGCCACAGTTATAAGGGAAGGGGAACAGAATGCCGCCTATTTTAGCAGGGAAATCGTTCCTCAAATCAGGCCCAGTTGGGTGCCGCCACAGTCATATCCCCCCTTTAGCTATAGTCAATAGTTAAATCAGTATCACAAGAAGCTTCAAATCAGACATTTTTATTATTTTCAACTAATCACGACATTATGAGAACATCGGGCTATTGAAAAAGCTGTTTTCGCCACCTAAGAACCAACCCTGCCGATGTCTCAGGGTTTTGTGCGTGTCTCAGGGTTTTGTGCCCAACTAAGCTTGCTTAGTTGGCCCCCCCCGGCTCGAGCCAACGGGTATTATAAAAGTTAGAATTAGATAAGGTTTATCTGCCTTAATAATGCAATTACTGCCTTAACTAAGTAGTACTAATACTAGTTATATCTTAATAGCTAGATTAACCTTCTTCCTTTAACTTATTTAAAGGATATACCTAATTTATTTATTATACTTCTACTTAAAGGTTAGTTAAAGCCTAACTAAGTAAGAGATTAAGTTATATACTTATAAATATATTATTTAACCTAACTTTCCCTTTTAACCCTTCTTACTAATAGTATAATAGCTATACTGCCTTAATGCCTATATAAAATAGCTTATAGCTATATAATTATACCTATTATATAACTAGTTATAATCCTAATCTAGCTATTAGGCCTGCCCTAGAAGTAGCTAATAAAAAAGAACTTTATATAATATATATAATAATTATTATTATTATAAAGAAGTTCTTATTAAAAAATAAATTTAACCTTATTAAGATAGCTATTTTTAATTATAGCTAAATTTAGTTAATTAGTTATATAAAAGAGAGATATTATATTAATTTATTTAATGTAAATTAAGTTAATACTAAGCTATTAGGTCTTAAAGACTTAAAAATAGCCTTAAAAAAGGTTATCTTTTTTAATTAAATAAGGTAGCTTTCCTTACTGCCTTTATAAGTAACTTAGCTATATATAAAAAGTAGCTCGTTAATATATCTATAAGAATAGCTAATATTACTAGAGAGCTATTTTTAAATTAATAAGGATAAGGAGTCTATATATAGAGTTTTAAGATAAATATAAGGTAAAGTGTTATAACCCTAGCAGTTACGTTATATAAGCCCTATTATTTTTCTCTAATTAAAGACAAAACTATCTATCTTATATTAAACCAACCTTCTAAATAGTTTAGTTTACTAATAAGATAAGGACTAATAACTTTCCTTTAATAGTCTATTTAAACTATTATATAAATATTATTAGTCTATAAGGGACTAATCCTATTTTACTATTAGTCCTTATTATAACCTTAAGTATATAAAATATATTTATTAGCACTTTTATAAATTCTAGCTTACTAGCTATTAATAAGACTTCTTTACCTAAATATACCTAACTTACTTTATTTACTATTAAGAGATATAATACTTTATAACTACTTAATATAACGCCTTATAACTTTATAAATATTAAACTTAATATAAATTAGTTTACCTATTTAAAACCTATTTTATTATATATTAATAGCTCTTATTTAAAATATATTATATTAATAACTAAGTAATATTATATTATTAAGATATCTAGTAATACTAGCCTAATACCTCTTTATACTAAAGTACTACTTAGTACTGCTAAGATAATAGCTAAAGTCTAGTAACTTTATAATACTATTTATACTTTACAGGCTTAAATAAATATATATCCTATTATAACTGCTAATAAGGGAAGTAATAAATAAGACCTTAAAGAGGCACTTAAGCCCTTTAAGCTAGAACCTTTTAAAGGCTAAGCTGCAGATATAATCCCATTCTTAACCTAAATAAAGGCTTACTTCTGCCTCTATAAGAATAAGCTAAATACCCTTATAAAGAAACTCTTATATACTGCAAGCCTAATTTAAAGAGATATAAAGGATTAGTTTAAACCTATTTTAAGAGACTTCCTTAAAAATAAAGAAAAATAGCAGGATTAGGATACTTAGAATATCTTTAGAAACTAGGATAATTTTAAATAAACCCTTAAAGATAATTTTAGAGTAGTTAATAAAGAATAATAAGCTATAGCAGAACTACTTATACTTAAATAATATAAGTCTTATATAGCCTACTTTACTAAATTTAAATAACTTATATTTAAGACTAAATAGGATAATAAAGCCCTAATAGAAATTTACTATAAAGGATTAAAGGAAGAAGTTAAGGATGAATTATACCTAGCTAATAGACTTAAAAAAGGTCTAATTATATATATTATTATAGTAATTAAAATTAATAAATAATAGTATAAATATAAAAAAGAGAAAGCTAATTATAAATAGGGTAATAACTTTAACCTATATTACCCTAACTAATAATAAAATAATAATAATTAAGGTAACTTTTAAAACTAAGGATAGTAATAAGGTAATTAGTAAAGTAATACCTTATATAGAATATAGTTAAGACCTATAGTACTTAAAGCTATTTAGCTAGGTAATAATAATAATAACTAAAGGCAAGATATATTTAGGTATAAGTATTATAACTATAACTAGTTTAGATATATAGTATAATAATGCCTAAAGCCTAAGAAACTTAAAGACCTTAATTAAGGTAAGTAAGCCTTAAGACTAATTAAATAACAAGACCTGTAAATAGCTAGGCAAACCGAGATATTAAGAATACTTAGAAGTAGTTATAATATTACTAGCTTAAAGAAAATAGAGGAACTAAAGTAATACCCCTACCTAGATAGTTTAATTAAGGAACTGTAAGACCTATTTCCTATTTATAAGGAAGCTAATATAGAAAACCTATTAATAAGAAATAAGGAGACTAAGAATTAGATTTAAAGGAAAAAGAATACCTATAAGAGAGCTAATAATTTAGGATATCTTATTAAGATAATATAATATAATAAAAAAAAAAAAAAAAAGCTTTATAATAACCCGAATTATAGGAAATAATAAAACGCTTAATAAAGAGAACTTTAAAGAATTAAGAAACTTAGAAAACTATAAGTCTTAAGAATAATAAGATAGGGAAAAGTAATTACCCCTAAAATAGATAAACAAGCCTAGCTATTTAAACAGATAGATAATATCCTTATAAAAGCAATTACCTAATAAGATAAAATAACTATTATAGTAAATATAGAAAAAGGATATATAATAAAGTATAAAATACTTAAATTTACTAAAACTAAATTATAAAAAAAAGAAAAAGCCTTTAATAAGGAATAAGAAGTAATAGCTAAGATATATACTTATTATTATTAATATTTTTAAAATATAGGATATAAAAAAGGAGTAGTATAAGTAATTATATAATACCTCTATAAAGAAGATAAATACATTAAGCTTAAATAGAAATAACCCTATAAACCACTATTTAATAAAGCAGAAAGTAAAATATAGACCTTACCTAAAGAATAATATATATAAGGATCTAGAGAATATAGGAATACTAATATACTTAAACTTTTAAATATTAAAGCCTATTATACTAATAATACTATAAACCCCTTATATAAGGAAGAAAAATTTAATAAATAAAATAATATTTAAATATTTCTTATAAATAAATAATATAAGGAGATATTATAGTTATCTTATAAATACTATTAATATAAAATATATAAGTAAGAAAAGCTTAATAATAATTATTTTTTAATAATAATTCCTAATATACTTAATAATAAATTATACCTAAGAAAAGAAATAAAAGGGTATTTAATATATATATAATATAAAAACCTAGAAGTAATAAAACTATAATTTAATATAACTTACTATTAATAGACTTATAAAGTAAACTGACTTTATAAGGGAATTTATTAATTATAAAAACTTATTAAAAAAGCTAAAAAAGAATTTAAAGAAATTATAAATAGAAAATATAATTACCTAAAGAAAGAATTAATAAAAACAGAGTTAGATAATAATAATATAATTTAAGAAAGAATCTTTACCCTAGTTAACCTTAAGGAGGCATTTAATTAAGTAGAAATTAGTAAAATTAAAGAAAAATACTAAAAATAGGAAAATAAATATTAGGAAAAATAAGCTAAGGATAATATAACTACTTAATAGATAACTTAGTAAATAATAATATAAGTTTAGATATTATTAAAGAAATATAATACTAATAAGAAGCAAATAGGCTTTACCTAATTATACCCTAGTTAGCCTAAGAATAATATATAGATAAATAAGATATAGAACTAAAGGAATATTTCTAGTAGTAATTAGCTAATAATAAGTTTATTAATAACTGCCTTAATAGAAAAGGATATAATAATAGTAACTATAAGTAAATATATTAAGATATATTAGGAAAAGTTATATACTATCTATAATAAAGTATTAAATAAGTAAAGAGTAAGGATAAGAATAACTTAGATTATTAAATACTTTAGGATTATATAAGGACTTAATACTAAAATGCCTAATATTAAAAGTTTAAATTAAGGGAAAATAGCTAGATATATAAATTAACTATAAAGCTAAATAAAATTTTATTAACTTAGAAATAGTTATATAGCTAAAACTATTATAGAAAAAGAAGTAAAAACCTTACCTATTACTTAATATAAAAGGATAACTCTTTAATTATAATAATAAAATTATAAATTAAGAGATTAATTACTTTAAGGTCTTTATTTAAGGAAAGAATTAAGGGATAAACTTTAATATACTTTCCCTAAATAAGGAAGTTAATATCCTCCTTAATATAGATTAGCTATAAAAGAAAAACTTATATATTAACTAGAGGACTGGCTAAGTTACCTTTTCTAGTAATACTAATAGTAATAATAAAATAATTATAATAAATAATAAGAGATCTTAAACCCTAACTAAAGAGGATAGTATAGGCAAGTATAAAGTAAAGAATTTACTACTTCTAATAGGAGTATAATATAAGTATATAAAAGGCAAGAAATAATAAAACTACTAAATTTTAAGTCTCCTTAAAACCTAACTATATAATCTAGATAAATAATTAAAATACTAAAAAAACTTAAAAAAGAGAAATAATAAGATAGACTTAAGAATATTCTAGAAGAATATTATATTTATAAGAAATTATTTAAAAAAGAACTTAAAATAAAGATATTATAATATAGCTATTAGGACTATAAAATATAGCTTAAAATAAATAACTTACTATTCTAGAAAATTTATAACTTTAATAAAAAGGAACTTACTACCTTAAGAAAATACCTAAATATAAAATTAATAAAAGGGAATATTAAGATATCTAACTTATTAATAGGATTTCTAGTAATATTTATCTTAAAGAAAAATAGAAAACTATAACTTATTATAGATTATAAGAAGTTAAATGCCTTTATAATTAAGGATAGGACCTTACTTCTGCTTATTATAGAACTTAAAGACTGCCTATAAGGTAAATAGATTTTTATTACTTTAGACCTTAAGAGAGCTTATAACCTAATTTATATTAAAGAAGGAGATAAATAGAAGATAGTATTTAAAACTAAATTTAGATTCTTTAAGTACTTAGTAATGCTATTTAGACTTACTAATATACCTATAATATTTTAGTAGATAATTAATAATATACTTTAATAGTACTTAGATATCTTTATAATATATTACTTAAATAATATCCTAATCTTCTTAAATAATAAAGAAAAATATAAGGAATATATCTATAAGGTTTTAAAAGCCTTATAAGATGCTAACTTATTAATTAAACTAGAAAAAAGTTACTTTTATATAAAAAAAGTAAATTTCTTAAGATATATTATTATACCTAGTAAAATTAAAATAAAATAAAAGAAAATCTTAGTAGTAATAAATTGGCCTTTATTAATAATAGTTAAAGAAGTTTAAAGCTTTTTAAGATTTACTAATTACTATTAAAGATTTATTAAAAACTTTAGTAAAACTACAAACTTACTTATAGAACTTATAAAGAAAGATAGGAAATTTATATAGAAATAAAATATATAAGTAGTATTTAAAGCACTATAATAAGCTATCCTTAATAAACCTATATTAGTTATATTTAACTTTAATAAGGAAATAGAACTAAAAACTAACTTATTAGATTTTGCTTTAAGAGGACAAATTAGATAATAAGATAAAGAAGGAAAGCTTTACCTAATTGCATTCTATTTCTATAAATTATATAAGGCAGAACTAAATTATCCTATTTATAATAAAAAATTCCTAGTAATTATTAACTACTTTAAGGAGTTTAGATATTACCTTATAAGAAATATATATTAAATTAAAGTCTATACTAACTATTAGAATATTTTATACTTTATTATAATATAAGAACTTAACTAATAATAATTATATTATATTAAATACCTATATAAATTTAACTTTATAATTATTTATTATAAGGGTTTAGATAATAGATAAGCTAATGCTATTAGTTAATGCCTGGATTATAATACTAGTATAATAAAAGTAAAAAAATAACTTTTAAAAAAGAATAATAAAGGAGAATATTAATTTATATAATAAGTAAAAACTCTAAGACTTATAAATAACTATAAACCTATAAATTAAGAAGAATAAATAAATAAAATCTAAAATGCCATTATAGGATATAACCTTTAAGATCTTATTAGAAATAGAGCTAAAATGCCTACTTATAACAATAAACTATAAGTACCTAAATAATTTAGGGAAGAACTAGTATAAGATATATATAAATATCCCCTACATAGCCACTAAGGCATTAAGAAAACCCTAAAACGCATATAGATATATTATAATTAAGAAGGAATTAGAAAAATAGTAGAAAAGGTTATTAAATAATATAACTTATATATAAAAACTAAAGTATAATAATATAAACCTTATAGCTTATTGCAATTACTAGAAGTAATAGAAAGATTATAGAGTTTAATTATAATAAACTATATAATTAAGCTACCCTTATTAGAGGAACCCTTAACTAAAATCTTTTATAATAGTATCTTAGTTATAATAGATTAACTTATTAAATTTTCTTATTATATACCTTATAAGGAAAATATAAATATAAAGTAACTTTTATATATCTTTTATAATAGGATAGTTAGAGAATATAGATTACCTTATAAAATCTTAATAGATAGAGGAATAATATTTATAAGTAAATTTTAGCAGGTATTAATGTTATATATAGGACTGAACTACTAACTCTTAATAGTATTTAGATTATAAATAGATAGATAAACTAAATAAATAAATTAAGTATTAAAACAATACTTATAATATTATATTAATTATAAATAAAATAATTAGGTAGAAAAGTTATTAAGTGCCTAACTTGCTTATAATATAGTATATAATAAAAGTATAGAAATAATACCTTTAGTAGTAAACTTGAAATTTACCCTAGATCTGTATTATATAGCGCGAGAATTAAAAATAATTAACCTAGCTGCTATAATTAAGAGTAAAGACCTAAAAGCTTTATATAAGGAATTAAGGAAAAAATTAAAATTTATTAGAAAATAAATAAAAAAATACTATAATATAAAAAGGATTAAGAGATTAACCTTCTTAAAGGGAGATATAGTTTACTTAGCTATAAAAAACATTATAATAAAACAATTAAGCTATAAATTAGATTATAAGTATATTAGATTATATAAAGTTAAAAGAAAAATCTTAGAAAATAATTACAAACTAGACCTATAACTAAAAGTTAGGCTCTATCTAATCTTTTATATTACACTGCTTAAATTAGTAGCTAATATAATATAAGTTAAAACTAGTAATAAACTAGAAGAAATTAAAGGACTAGAAGTTTATAAAGTAAAAGTAATTAGAGATATAAAGAGAATTAATAAATAAATAAAATATCTTATTAAATAGAAGAATTACCTAGAAAACAAAAACATATAGGAACTATTTAAATACCTTATTAATGCCTAATAACTCCTAAAGAACTTTTACTAATAAATTTAAAAGGGATATTACTTAGAATTAAGTTCTAATTAATTAGGTCTATAGTACTTAAGGACTAAGCTTTAAAGATAGTTATAAACTCCTCCTAAATCTTACGTAACTCCTCTTAAGATTATATTCCTTATATAAATAACTTATTACCTTTTCGCTTTAATATATACTTTTATTTATAAATGCACTTTAACTTTACTATAGCAGCCTCTAGAACTGCCTCAGTCTCTTCCTCCTCCTTTTCTAACTTAATATAAACTTTTATATTTTTCTTTACTATTAAGGGATTAAATTAGGAATAAATAAATAAAAAACAAAAACTTATAATAGGAAGCAATACCTAAACTATTATATATTACTTTAGCCTTAATATAGTTTTAATACTAATAAGACTAGTTACCCTTAACCTAGTAAGAAAGACTATTTTAGAAATAATAAAAATATAATATAATTTTATTACTAAATCTAATAATATACTTAGAAAGTTTAACTGCCTCTAATATTTTTAGATATAATTTACTTTTAAAAATATAACCTAATATCTTATTAGCATTTAAATAGAAATAGGATTAAGTTTAGACTTATAACTAATAAACTAATAAAGGGATAGATATATAGGTCTTAAGGATAAGACCTAATAGAGGGGAGAGATTATATTATAACCCTAGCAGTTATATTATATAAGCCCTATTATTTTTCTTTAATTAAAAATAAAACTATCTATCTTATACTAAACTAACCTTCTAAATAGTTTAATCTACTAATAAGATAAGGACTAATAACTTTCCTTTAACAGTCTATTTAGACTAATATATAAATATTATTAGTCTATAAGGGACTAATCCTATTTTACTACCAGTCCTTATTATAACCTTAAGTATATAGAATATATTTATTAGCACTTTTATAGATTCTAGCTTACTAGCTATTAATAAGACTTCTTTACCTAAATATGCCTAACCTGCTTTATTTACTATTAAGAGATGTAATACTTTGTAACTGCTTAGTATAATGCCTTATAACTCTGCAAACATTAAACCTAGTATAGACTAGTTTACCTATTTGGAACCTATTCTATTATATAAAGGCAGGGTTTTATAAAAATTCTAATAAAGTTAAAATAAAAGGAATTATATTAAGTTATATATAAATTAGTTAGTAATAGTTAAATTAACTTAAAGTTATAACTTAATTAATTTAATATATATAGTTTAAAGGTAAAGAGTAATAATAAAGAAAGGACTATATAAGATAATATCTTCTAACACTTCTTAACTGCAAGCTAAGTATAGACTGCCAGTTAGGTTTAATTAAGATAGGGTCTTCATTATAAGATAGAGAATTAAACAATCAGTTTAATAGTATTAAATATAAAGGAAAAAGAATAAGAATTAAGTCTGAAGAAGCCTCTTAAAAAGCATAAGGAGAGTCTTTAGTCCTAAAGGGATATTACCCTTTTATACCTTATTACTATAGACATCTATCTAGCCCTACTAACAAGCTTAGACCTCTTACCCTGGAATGCTTGCTATAACTGTTATAATAGTAAGGTATATAACTACTTAACCTTAAATATAAGAATAGATAAAGTAAAATTAGTAAAAAAGCAGTAATTTAAACTAGGGAAATATTTAATTATATTTTTTAAAAGATATTTAATTATATATAAATAGTTTAATAATTATAAATCTAAAGAAATAATATTATATATAAGAAATATATAATCTTATTAATTTTTATTTATTAAAAAAAGTAATTAAGATTTTAAATATTAATTAACATTAATAACCTTTTTATATAAATAAGAACTAAAACCTAAAAATAAAAGTAAGTTATAAATATAAAACTTATTTAGTTATTTATAAAACCTTTAAAAGTTTTATCCTTAAATATAATATTATTAACCTTAATTATATAATAAACATCTTAATCTCTTTAAGTTATAATTTATTTATAATAAATATAATAAACCTTAGTAAAATATATTAAAAATCTTAAATAAAAAGTTAAATAAAGTATAAAGGTATAAGGTAAAGTTAATAGAAAATCTAAAGAGTAAGGTTTATTACTATTATAATAAGTTAAATAATAAATAAATAATAAATTTAGAAATTTAATAAGAAAAAATAATTTCTTAATATATAAAGTATTTCTAATTTAAAATTTTATATATTAATTTAGTTAAGCTTTTAATTATTACTTATAGTATTTATTAATTTATATATATAATTAAGAAAATAAGTAGTTATTTATAAGTGCAGTATAATATATTATTAGCAGAGAGAAAGGCAATTATAAATACAATTTAAGCTGTTTTGGTATTATTTAAAATTAAGATAAATTATAGGTATTAGAGCAGAGAGGAGTTACTGGGCATTTGTGATAATGCTACAATTAGGGAGCCGATGGGATCGCTCATGAGTGGGAAATGCCTTGAACTGCAATTCCGAAGGGTAAAGATGTCGATTTGCCGTCTCAAGTGAGTACCCGCCCCTGCCTTTTCCGCCTAATCTTGCTGCCTCCTGTGAAGGAACTATATCTTGCGGCTTTCCCAGTTGCTTTTATCCGGATGCGGGAACGCTAGTCAGGGAATGATTATATTATTTGCTCACTCGAAGCTGCTTTAAACTTTCTTCGTCTGGCTTGCAGCATGTGATCTCTTTTAGCTTACCTGATAGCTATCCGTTATCCGGGGCATGTGAAAATAGCGGATCCCGATAGCCGCCTCAGAAAGGCCGACTGCCTGACATAATCATCACCATTTTACCGCACTTTCTAAAGAGCATTTTTATAAAAACAATCCCAACGTGGGGTTTTTATTTTCAATCGGCCGCTATGTTATTGAATTATCGCACCAAGAACATTAGCCTTTGCATCTGATATCAGTAATCGCTGCTACCATCTGCCATAACCACAAAATCATTAGAAAGTTCACATGCTACTCTGCTTCCCGATTTTCGGTTTAGTAAGTTCTGCCTATAGAATTTGGTTTACATGCAGAGGTCTTACCACCGTCGTATATGGGCTTATCGCCCACCCTAAGAGCACTCGAAGCCGGGTTGGCACTCTAGAACTTGATTAAGCATGTGAAAAGGCGTCGGACAGGGTGTGGTAACACATGTAGAACCTCTCTGGTCATCATATGAGCGTCTCAATTATCATGAATACGATACAACTGGGGCGCGAAATTCAATGGATCAATGCACACTCTTAATGCTGGCGGAAAAAACGGGGCCATAATCAATTCATCTACTCTCACTGCATTCCTATTCGCCGGATACAGGAAAAGCCTTACAAAACGAAGGGTTGTAACATTATAATGCGCTCTACTTGGATAAACCGCAGCCTTCGGGGCTTTGTTGGCCACGGATGCTCTGGATCTCTGCTACGGTTGGATTCTTCGTTCACTCAAGATGCTATTTTCCCATGATCACTCATCCCACGACCCTGTTCATCCCGTTTATCCCATTGTCCCTATCCAGATCCAACAGGATGTTCTCCGGACAGAGCAATCTCGATAAACTCTCCTTGACTCGATAATTCACCCTCCCACCCTCCTCGTACGCTACGCTCATCTTCTTTTCCGGGCGCATCACGTACTCGGGTATCGGCTGGACGCCCCTCTTCACCCACTTCCACCCCTCACTGCCATCAGGTCTCTCGATGGCATATCCCTGCAACGACACCGGGTTGTAGTTGAGGTTGTCCTTGCGGATTCGAGTGATAGGGTGGAAATACTCGTTCGTGGCGCCACTAGTGCCGTCGCCTGGGTCCCGCGGATAAGTGCCCGGTGTGCGGTCTTTCTTCCCGAGAAGCCAGAAGAAGAGGCCTTGCAGCCCGGAGAAGTTGTCGAAGATCGGTCCACAGCCCCAGCCGCTGGTAATCTTGATGGAATTGAGCGCGCGGCGATGCTCCTCGATGAGAGTCTTGATCGCGGCATCCTCGAACGTGAGCATGCTAGAGAGATTGTCTACCTGGAGCATGGGGAAGTCAGTTGATTTGGATGGTAACTGAGGTAGTAGGATGGGAAGGAACTTGCCATCCACGCAAATGTATTGTGCCCGATCTCATCAAAGTCAACCGAGGCATGCGAATCGTCGCTTTCGCCGCCGATATTGGCGTGGACGCCGGGAAACCAGCATTGCTGCAGATCTTTCGCAGGACCGTCAGAATTCTTGTGCCACAGGGTAGGAGGGAAAGTTAGTCGGTTTTCGTCAATGGCGAGGGCTTGGAAAGCATAGTCTAGATCTGAAGGAGTCGTCGTTTAGGCTCAGCTGTTCTGCGAGGAACACGTGCGATGATACTCACTTTTTGATACGTTCGTATTGTGGAATGCATACTGCTTGTTGATTGGGAGGCCAGATTTTCTCGCCCAATCCACCACGGGCCATTCCGGGATTCCCTAACCATGCAAGGTCAGCCAAACGGGAGAAGGATGCATTATAACTTGCGTCGCGTACCAGAGCTCCAACGGTGTCCCAAACACCAACCACCTTGACCCTGACGTCCGTAAGGCCTAACTCTTCCTTATTATCCAGATACCACGCTGACTTCCTGAAGGGCTCGCCGCTCGTATTCGAACGGTACACGCTCCACATCTCTGCGAAGCGCGACATGTGCACAGCTGAAAGGACGCCGACGTCGCAGACAAGGCCGGCGACCGAGCGCACAGTGAAAGCCCCACGTGAGAAGCCGAAGAAGAACAGCTCATCGCCAGGCTCGTAGTTATTGGAAATGAAATCGTAGATTTGAGCCACATCGATGTCGAGACCCCGTCCAAGACCACCTATGAATTGCGGTAGCAAGCACGTCAGTAAAGCTGTCAGAGGGAAAGCGAAGAGGAAGATTTGGATTTCAGCAGCTCACCGTAGATAGCTTTCTGGAAGGGGAGGTCCCCGCTTCCAAGGCCCGAATGGTAGGATATGATCTGCTTCACGACGTTCCCTTCAGCATCAAGGCCACCGTTCGCAACTGCTCGAGCCAATTTAGCGACGTTGGAAGGCATGGCCTTTCCGCCCGTATCGGACGCAAGCCATGTGCCGTCTGCGCAGAGGATGATTCGCTTATAGCTTGCTAGCTTGGTTGTGTCTTCCGGCATAGTGTAGCAAGGCTAGATGGTTGAAAATAAAAAGGAGAAACTGTCAGTTTGTGGGGCCGGTTTTTCTAGGGAATCATTGATGAAGGCTGGTCTATCAATGGGGGTCTGTAGATAGTGAAATACGCTGGTGGTCAAATTCGGCCTTTAATAACAGAGTCCTAGTGGCTCGGTATTGAACAGGATATTAGAGCTAGGCGCCACGATTCATGTCGTCAAGTTAAAAATGTTCGCGGCAAAGGTAATAATAGCATGCCCGAGCTTAATAATCTAAAAAGTTTAAATCTAATAATAGACTTCCCTTTCAACTTATGCTTTTAAATATTCCAAAGCATCATAAGCCTTCAAGAGTCTAGATATCAATATACCTGAATAAAACATTGCAGTCGTATTCGAGTTAAATTTTATTCAAGCTGCCTGCTATAATTTAAACAAATTTACCAAAAATAATAAAGTTATAAAGTACTTGAATTTTGTCACATGTTGGCTAGAAACATGGAGAACTCAGGGAAAAGACTGTACGCACGGGCCTGTTTGTGTGCGTTTTGTCGAAATGCAAGAGGGGAGGCTACATTAGGACATCACGTAAGCTTACGTCTATACGTTCCATATAACTCTTCTAGGTCTAGCACTGTGGAATGGGCAACCTGTACAGAAATAACTTAATCCTATCTCTTTAAGCGGCACAAGTCGTCAAGGAGGTCACGACAGGGGTCTAGGGCCAATCAAAATTAGTTAAGCAAAAGGTACCTCCATACACACCTAATCTAGCATGTAATATAAATACTAACAGGTCGTATTATTACAAATTGCTATATCGCATACTTTACAGCTGTATCGGCTATATAGACCTTATTTATTTCCTAATATCGGTTAGAGATAACCTCCTTTTTCCTTCCTTTTTTTAAAGGGTTAAGGCCGCCCTTGCCGGCAGCCTTTGCAGGCTAGGCAGGGCGAAGAAGGGCCTCTATAGACATAATTAATATCTCTTTATAGGTGATTTTGCCGTGCTTCTATATCCTTGCTATCTTCTTCCTTCCCTAACCGGCTTCTCTTCCTTATGCTGCCTTTAGCAGTATAGATGTTAAAAATAGCATTATAAATGCATTCCTTCTAAGCTTATAATATGCTATAGGGCTTCTAATAAGGATGCCGGGTCTTCTTTTATAAAATAAAGCTATTTGCAAGTGCGACTTTAAGGAGGAAATTCTAAAATAGTACTTGCTAAGGACTGCGCCAGAATTAGTGCTTATATATTATATAGGACCTTATCTAATTACTGCAGTTAATATAATTTATTTTATTATTATACTAAGCGGTAATAGTAGGAATAGGGATTATCTTAAAGCTATCCTTATTAAAAACCTACTATAGCTATTATGCCTCTATCTTTATATCTCTCTTAGCTAGCAGCTTCTTCTTTTTTAATATATGCTTATTAGGGGCGCCGCTATATATAGTTAAAATAAAGATAACTATACTACTATCCTTTTAAGTAATTTAAATAACTTAAAGAGAATAAAAAGGGATAAATTAATAAGGGAAATATAGCTAAAAGTTATTTATACCTTTTTATCTTATATTAGGATTAGTATAACCTTATTATACTTTAATAGTATATTATTAAGAGCTTTTCTAGTCTTTTTTATCTTCTTTATTATAGTACTAATACTGCAGTTAGGGCATACTATGCCTATAGCACTAAAGCCAAGCTGCTAAAAAAGGCAGAAGAGCTATAATAATAAGAAGAGGTTATCTATAAAGATATAATATATTTAAGGAAGCAGCCTTTTTACTAGGTATACTATAATGCTTTATATATTATTAAGAAGGATTTTAGTTAGTAGCTTTCTCTTCTTACTAACTAGCTTTAGTATAGGTAGGTTAATAATAATAGCAGTATATAATAATAACTTTATATACTAAAGCTACTGCAGAAAGAAGCCTTATTAGGCAATAACTTAGACTTTAAAGCCTACTAATATAGGCTTTCCCTTAATAAGCATTATCTCTTTTAATTTGCCTATAAATAGCATTATATACTTATTTATAATTAGATTAGTCTCTAAAACATAAAGCTTATTTAATACCTTTTATATAAGGTTAAATTACTTTTTAGCTACTTAGAAGGTCTTTAGAAGATCCCCCTTATCCCTTATATTAACTTTAATATAGTTAAAAGCATAAAAATACCTATTAATTAGCTTAAATTTTTATAATAATATAAACTTAATAATTAAGTAAAGAGGGCGCTAATCTCCTAGATTAGGTACCTTTTAATAGTCCTTTATAGTTATTTCCTTATAAATCCCTAAGTAAATAATAACTCTAAGCTATATATATATTATTATAGTAAAGATGCCTTCCTATTAGAGGATATATAAGTATTTAGAAAGGGGGGTATTTTAGTTATTAATAATGGCATTTTTAAGTAAGTAAGTAACCTAGCTATTAATATATTAAACCTATAACTATATAAGGGAAATAGGTATAAAAAGCTAGAATAATTTAAGTAGTTCCTTAGGTAAAGGGTTAATCTTAAAATTATAATATTCTAAGTTAAAAGGTTAAAAATTATTACCGCGGCCCTCTTTAGGCGGAAAATTAGGCATGCCAGTAGGGTTATTAGCTGCCCTTAAAGGCAGGGTATTAAAGCTATAATTATCTATACTATCTTATATCTTTAAAGAGCTTATTGTTTTAATTATAATAGGCTAGGGATTATTTATATTAGGATTTTAATGAATTTGGTAGTAAAAAATCAAGCAGTTATCTGATGAGAACTTTATATACCTTGCAGGTACTAATGTGGTTAGTTAGCTAAGTGGGGCGAGTGACCTGTTGACGACTTGTGCCGCTTAAAGAGATAATGTTGAGTTTGCGACCGCCCCTGGCCCCCAACATGTACGGCAGCTCTGGGCGGGCCAGGAGCCGGATCCCCTTATAACTCGGGAAATTCCTAGCCACTAAGATTGGTTTGGTTGTCCTGTGGGAGGTCCTGCATCTCATTTTTTTGGTTTATATATGGGTTGCTTCAGCTAGATCAACCCCTGGTATCTGTTGCCGCAAGCTTGAGCGGGGTACAGGGAAATTTCCATATGCACGATTTGGTCAGCACGCTGTCACTTACACGGCGTTGCAACGGCGTGATATGGCAATATGACCTTCCGAAGCAAGGACCTAGCGTACTAACACGGTACTCGCTGCTGGATCAGTTCAATGCGCTATTAGGCGGATGGTGAGTCGTCCGGCGACTAGGAGGAACCTAGCAGTTGGGTTTTGCGGCACTCCTTTATAGCTCAGTAAGGGCCCTTAAGCCAGCCACCCACCATTGAATGCAATGATTGCCTAACTGCTACGTCAAGGCTTATTCCGGAGATCTGTTTGTCTCTTTTATAGCAAATTCATATGAGAAGGTCGTCTTCCAATACATACAGATTATATGGAACAATGAGGGCCGTCCTGCCAGGTAACCGTCCTCTTCGGCTATCCGTCAATACTGTCATGGCTTAATGCTCTTACAAGATCATTTACTAAAAGGCTATATGAAGCATAATACATATTCTTGTATTAATACATGAGAGGATTCAGCTAACCATACTCAAGCCCGTCTAATTGCTCTCACTGGCTACAAGGACTGATGGACAAGGTTGTGTTACTATAGAGCCTGGTGGTCACACATGAATAGATAATGCGTCTTAAGGTTTATCCTGGGCTGGAAACGTTATGGACGCGGTGGCCAGAAACATGACAATAACGTCGAGCTTGGTCATCGAAATAGAGTTAACCCGACTATAGCCTTGTAACTCAGTATCATGGTGCACTGCGCACCTGCCAGTAAGCTTAGCCTAAAAAGATTTAAGGTTCGGGCCGAGCGTAAGTATTAAGTCAGTGGCGATCATCATAAATAGCCCGATTGGATGCAATCATGGAGTCCTGTTATGGAATCACGTGCATCTACACTTGATGTCACACATGCCTACCCCCGAGCCCGAGTAGCGCATGGACCCCAGGGTAGAAAGGGGCTGCAACTCGAGTCGTAAACTACCGAGCAGATGTGGAGTTACAGCAACAAAGTAGGCTAGGCCAGATAGCGGGAGAGAAATAGCCTAAGGCAGATTGCACGCAGGTAGCCCAGAATCGGTTCGTAGGGGTTTCACTACAATTTTAGATTTGCTTAATAGTATTCATTGCTGTGGATAACTTTGATCCGTCTTAATTCAGTTGCATTTTCCATTCTCGGTGCCTCGTCTCCAGTGTACTACCCCCTTATTCCATCTGCCGTTAAACATTATGCTTTGGTAGTAGTCTAATGAGTATCGAAGTGCATCGATACTTGCAGATGACATACCAGGCTACATCGTTCAAGCTATCTCTGTTCCATTCACGGCTTTCAACAACTGCGAATTCTCCCCACCATGATAAGCATCAACCCCGAGAGAATAATGTGCACCGAATAGATGCGCCTTTCCCGTCTTGCTATAGAAAATCATGTTTGGGTCATAACCTGAGCCCTTGTCGTCGCGGTGCATCACAACGCCTAGCATGGCCACAAAGTCGGTTTCGTTCGCAAAATGCTCTGTAGTGTGGACGTATTTGCTTAAAGGCTGTTCAGTCCCATCTATCACCTTCCAGTCGATACTTGGGTTCCCAAAGGTGAATATTCTTAGCCTTTCCTTAATTATTCGTCTTTGAGGGGAGCCTTTTGGAGTCTCTGTTACCAGCGTCTGTAGCGCCAGGCGCAAGACCAGGCAACCCTGAGAGTGCGCGATCATAACGACTTTGTCGGGGACCTTACCAGCGGGGGGCCATAGAGCAGCCCTAATCTCTCGCTCGAGAGCCTTCTGAGCAGCCTTGCTACTCTGTGTCCTTTCGATAAGAGTATTTGGCTCACCGTCCCTGCGTTCGCCGCAACACTCAATAAAGTCCCAGAGGATACCGTCGCTTCTGTTATATACACCGGTGACTTCTCTGTTGAAGGTGTCACGGATCTTGTCGCATGACCGTTGAAACCAAAAGAATTCGTTTGCAATGCCGTTGATGAAGAGCCATTTCTCATTTGGTGGGGACGGGGGCCCGCCGTGAAGCGCTGAGATGTATGTTGGTGACGGAGGGGTGGCATTTGCATCAAAGTCGCTGCGTAGACTGACGTTTAGGTGAACATCGTCGAGTCCGTTTGGCATTTTGCCTCTGCCCATCTTCAGAATGGCAACAATGGTCAAGACTACCCGCTGCGCTTGGCAAACCACAGCGTTTCTGTTCTCCGGTAGCCATAAGTCGAGTTCATTGTACGGATTGTCTATGCCTGGGAACTCAGCATCAAGGCTCTCTATCGCACCATCAGTGGACGGAAATCGACCCAAGACGGTCCCTGGTCTGATCAAGTCGTATAAGAACTGGCCCAGTTCGGGCAGATGGTTTAATATGAAGTTCAGAGAGGGCTTGTTAATGCCGTTGGTAAAGATAGCCCTCCAAATGAGGGCTGCGCCGCTGAGGCTTTGTGTCATGGCTTGTAGAGACCGATTTATCGCCTGGAGGATTGCATCGACCACTTGTGTGTCGCCTGCCGCGACAAACACCTTCATCGCCCAGGTGAGGAAGGTGCCAGCTATGTATGAGCCGAGTGTACAAAGTGCGGGGCGTATGTTCGAGGTCATGTTTGCAAGGCGTGTCGAGAATGCTTGGATCCAATTTTGTAGCAAACGAAACATAGGAACAAGATAGGGCGAGGGACACAACACAAATGGTCTAAGTAACAGGAGGAAACTCGCGGGAGTCCTGGGAAATATAGCGTTTGGTTTACAGGCGTCTCCTTAGGTTCACATGTTATATGATTGATGATAGCGCAAAGGTTTCAGCTCAAGGGCAGGGGAATGATGCCATGGCTGAAAATAGTGGTGGCACAATAATCTTAAGCCACTTATAGCATCTTTCATGGTATGACAAGATGAATACGACATCTTACCTGCATGCCCCTCCTGGTACGGCAGAGTTAGTCGCTCTCATGGACTCCAGTGTGACTCGTATCTATAGGCTCCCTAGAACCATGCTTAAGCCACCGCAATATCCTTTATCGTATGTAAGATGACTACGAAGTTTTAGCAAATAGTGAATCTCAGTTACCAAAATACCTCTCAATAACATTAGGTGGCTCTTCAGTTTTCTCAAAACTGATTCATATTTCATCATTATGACATCTCAATACTACATCCCACCAATTGCACTTACAAGTCATAGAGGTTAAGGATAATCCGATGGGATACACGGCCAGCTATTATACGCCCCACAATAGAGTAATCTGTAGTTTAAACGCCCTTTTTTTCAATGGCCGAAACAGCAAATAGGTTTGCAGTGAAGGTGCCGTTAGGATCAGCTTTACCCCTTGCTCTACCTAATTTCTGGTACTTGTCCGCATCCTCATAATAATATTCCCAAACCTCCTGTTTCCCCAAGTCCCACTCACCATAAGAGCCCCAAAGCAAACGTCTGTCCTGCTTACTAAACGGGCTCGAGGGACCAACCATAATAGAGTCATTCTTGGCCTGCCACTTTTCGGCATATTCTTTATACTTGTCACCCAGTTCATGAAAGCAGTCCAGCGTCTGGACAACCGATGTATCCCTCCAGCTGTAGGAAGTGCCGTTGTCTTTGTTTAGATAGAAGTGCGAATTGGCGCCTCCAAAGCATTGGATCTGCGTTACAAGCTTGCAATGGGTGTAGACCTCGTACTCCTTATCCCCTGGGTTATTATCGAGTAACTGGCGCGGGTTATAGATCAAGTCGATGCGATCAATGACCAAGTCGACCCAGCCGTCCTTTTCTAGAGACTTCGAGTTGGTAGAGTAGGTGCGCTTGACATAAGGGAGATCAAACTCTCGCCGCTTGGGGAGGATCCATCTTCCTGTCATTCGAGACATGTCCTCTTCGAACTCGTCGATGAGGAGAGTCTCATTTTCGAAGAAACTCTTGAGGGCCCGGAACTTGTTGAACCATTGATCAACACTCTCGTCATACTTATCCTTCTTGCTAGTAGGGCACCATTGCGCATTAACTATGATGACGGCGGGGAAGCGACCATTGAGCCACTCAAGAAATTCATCCGCAAGGGCGTTCTTGATCTTGTTTTGAATGTGTTCCCAAAGACTAGCATTATTCAATGTGGGAAATAGCATCGCGATGGGAAAGTCGGTGCTGAGGACGTTAACAGTGAGGTCAAAGCCTCGCGGGACATTGGCATTGTCGGCCATTTGTGCGACGGCGGTAATCAGCTTTTTGAGGACCTTGGGGGAGTAGATCCAGAATCCTTTGATGCCATGTGGTCCCTTGAATCCGTTTGGGCCGGCAATAGTCCCCATGTAACTCTTGGCCTGATACACCTCGACGGTATAGTGTGAGATGATGCCAAAATTACCTGGACTGCCCCCGAGTATGGCATAGAAAAGCTCGAAGTCGTTCTCTTCAGAGATGTCTCGAATGACACCGTCGTGACAGACCATACGAATGGTTCTGATGTGGTCACCAAAAAGGCCAAAGCCACGGCCAAGCTGGCCATAACCACCAGTTTGACCATGCCCACCCACACATACGTAAGCGCAATCTCCGTGGGGGACAAACAGTTGGTTGTGCTTGAGATATGTGTTGAGCTCTTTGAGTTGATTGCTGGCGCCAACGTACACCAGGGCTCTATCTTGGTCAATGGGGCCATGGGGATTCAGAACCATCAAGTCCTTGTACGTGTTGCTAAGGTCCATCTGAATGTTCTTGCCACTGGTAGACGACGCACCACTGTACTGGTGACCGCCACTCTTAACAGCAATAGCGACTTTGTTCTCTCTGGCCCAAATTACAGCCTTGATGACGTCTTCGTCTCCTTTCGGCTGAACGATGAGATCTGGGTACATATTGTGATCAACCTGGTAAGATGAGGTTGCATATTGCTGGTTGAAGTAGGCATAGTCCTGTTTCTCAGCTTGAGTGCCATCGCGGGAGTATTGCATCCCCTCAAAACCCGGAATTTGGACCATGATTGCTCTCTGAAAGACGCCAAATGCGCAATTGGCAGAAGTCTTGGTTAAAGTGTTTGGTGGACAGGCTTAAGACGCGAGTGGCATCCAATTTTATACTTTTCAGGAGTGCTTAAAGACACGAGCGAGTGTCGAGGCGCCCTGTCTCCACGGTGATTCCGACTGACATGTGTAATCTCAAGTGTAACATTGATTTGGTGCACACTCCTCGGGCTTGAGACCTGTAGCAGAGTCAAATTACAGCGCCACCGTTATCTCAGCCAGCCTCGTTATCCCAATCTCCATCCAAGGTGAGCCGTGTCTGACGGTGTTGGTGATCATTAGACATATTTAGGGTAATGAACTATGTTCCCGTATCTTATGCTTTTGATGCAACTGGTTTGCCATAACATGGAGATTTCCAGGGTATTGAGGTATTGATACAGAAGTAGGTTACGAACATAGAACCTGTTGAGGGCCTCGTTACCCCTCCAACAGTAGGACTACATCGAGTGCCAAGCTCCCTTCCTAATGTGACTGTAATGCACGTATACTCTCAACACCAGTAAGATTCAGAAGTGTGTAAAAGAATTTCAGCCATCCCACCTTCAACCTCCACGTGAAGCCGAACCACAATAAGTCTTCTCGTGTTATGATGCCACGTCGTGACAACACTTGCAGGGATAGCCTTGAAGACTGCAAATTCAATTGGACTACCTTTAAACCGCGAGCTTAAACTGCTATTAAGATTTTAATAATTCAAACCATAGATTATGGCTGTTTAGCTGGCAAGTGGGGTGTACTGCCCTACAAGCAGATGTTACTGACATGTGATGGCCTGGGAGTGGGAAGTTCCGCTCACTTTGGTTTACATGCGACCAACAAAAATGTTTGGTAATTCAGCAGGAGGCATTGGGCATCCCGTCGATGACCTTCCTTTACATCTTGGGTTAATCCATTCATGCACAATGAGCCCGAATCTTCCGAACCTGACGCAGAATGGTGCCGCACGCTCGACACTTTAGTCCATCTGGCTTCAGTGCGCCTCCCTAAACGCTAATTATAACGAGTTCTTACCTTATGCAACGCGTACTGGCGTTCCTCACCTATGATGCGCCTCATTAGATGGCAAGCTTCATGGCCAATTATAGATTCAACTCTACCCCCCTGCAAAGTGGGACGAAATAATCAACTCTACTAAAGCTGATTTTGGTATGTAGGACTAGGCGGTCTCTAGCAGATCAAGAAGCCTGGCAACCTCGGGTGCTTCCGGGTCACCCCCGTGTTCTTTCCAAGCGCCAGTCAAGTCATCTGCATGTTCCATCATGACATTGTAAGCGTTCTGTTGCCTATGGCCGATCCGGCGTATTATTAAAAGATATGCATTAAACGATGTAAGCGAGTAGCTGTTTGACCATAAGTGTATATCTCCTCTATATTTCAAGCTTAAATTAGAGATAGAAAGGTATTATTCTCTCTTTTAATAATTCTTTATAATTAACCTTAAATATAGCATTTTAAGATAAAATATCTAAAGTAATAATAGCCTTAATATAATAAACTAGTTAATTAAATATAATATATATAAACTACTATTAAATACTATTTAACTTATTTAAATTATTTTACTTTACTTTATATTTTATAGTAATTAAGTCCCTTAAGAAGTTTATTTTCTATTAAAATTCTTTTAGTAAATAGTAAAATTAAGCTAATAAAGCTATAGATTTAATACAGTAAAGTTATTTTTTTATTAATATACTTTACTTCTTTACTTTAAATATCTTTACTCTTACTTTAAAACATATTAATAGCCCTCTAAAGTCTATCTTATAACTTATTATTTTAAGCCTTTAATTATTTAAGATTTAGCCTTTTTATTACCTTAAATAGCTTGCTTTATAGCTTACTAAAAAATTATTATTAATAATAGATTTTTATTCTCTTTAGATTATTACTTTTTTCTTCTTTTATTATAGTAGCTAAGTAATATCTATTCTTAAGTTTTAAGTCTTAATTATATACCTTTTTAAGATATTCTTAGATCTGCCGCCAGTCTATGCTTATATACCGAGGTTTAGGTGTAAATATGCATCGGGAGCGTATGCTTCCTGGCTCACTAAGAGCACTATTTAGTGAATTAATGGGGAAGGCGTTGATGTACTTGAAATCTTATCCATAAAGTCAAGTAATCCCTGCTTGCACGTGACGCCCAGTGCCTGTTCAACAGTAGTCACCTCATTCGCCAGGCAATACGACAAGTCTTGCATATCGCGATCCGGTATTTTGATAAGTATACAAATGGTTCCATGATAATAATAAATATAGCTATTACATTATATTATCATGTCTATAAAAAGAACTCTATCCTGTACCAGTACTTATATTACATTTAATGCTGCTTAATGCGACTCTGCCTTAAACTTACTATAGTTATTATATAATATGCGTTTAACTATTTTTATTAGTTAGCAGGTAAATAGACTCTACTCTAACCTTCTTAATTGACTCTACCCCCTGCAAAGTGGGACAGATAAACGGACTCCACTACGGTCGATGAGAGCATTGGTTACTAGGCCTCAGCTCCTAGGATATCTATTTTTTATGTACAGAAAACGCGTGGACAACCGTCAAAATCAATCGCAGCATCGAGGGCCATTCTTCGCTGTGATTGGGGGGGAGGCCATGCTGCCCCAACTTTTTGGACCCTACAAAGTGGCTTGCCCACTTAGTAAGACCCTACGGCTAAATCAATTTTGTTGAGGACTCATATTATGTCACTCCCCTCTCACCGTAAAAATTAACATGTGATGGGACATGGGTAGAGCTCCCTCTACTCTACAATGCCCAAGTATGCCTCGAGCTTCACCACCCTGTTGATATGACATAGAGAATTTCTATACTGAGACAAGTCTAGTGCTACCAAGCTTCGTAATGCGTTGACTCTCCCAATGTGAATAATATGTATAGTATTTGGAAACAACTTCCCATTAATCTTAATCATGACACTAAAAGAGCTAAGGAAGCTAATTAGCCAAGACCCTAAATCAACATCTGTTGGGGAACAAGAACTCCTGATTGAGGGATGCCTTATGACGTTTATTTTAGTTGACAATAATATATAAAATGCTAATCAGATTCTTATCCATCATGACCGCATGAAGGCGTGGAAGCTTTGAGCAGCTATTCAAACTTGTTCAGTTCCCCAACAAAGCCCCCAGTCCAGGAAAATCACATAACAACTCCCACTGCCACGGCAGCACCACCAGGTACTTTCCATCTCTCGACCCACTCTCCTCGTCGACCATTCGTCAAGTCAATTGACTTTATCCCGACTAGAGTAATCTATCTTCCCGATCATGACTTCCGTCTCGACCTCGACTGTCCCCGGGCAGCACCCAGCATTTCGGCACACCGTCACTGACTCCGAGTCCTCGACCTCCCTTTCTTCGCTCTCTTCGGTGGATACCAACCAGGCCAAGCCTACACATGGCCGTCTCCTTGATACATATGGCAACGAGTTCACGCCCCCCGACTTCACCATTAAGGACATCCGCGATGCCATCCCAAAGCACTGCTTCGAGCGATCCACCTTCAAGGGCTACATTTACATCCTCCGCGACATGATCTGCCTTGTCACCACCTTCACCATCTTCCACAACTTCGTGACTCCTGAATACATTCCCTCCACGCCTGTACGAGCCCTACTCTGGGGCCTATACACTACGCTCCAGGGTCTCTTTGGAACTGGTCTCTGGGTCATTGCCCACGAATGTGGCCATCAAGCGTTCTCTGAGTCTCGCCTTGTCAATGACGCGACGGGCTGGGTCCTTCACTCAGCTCTTCTCGTCCCATACTTCAGTTGGCAGATCTCTCATGGCAAACACCATAAGGCCACTGGAAATATGGAGCGTGACATGGTCTTTGTTCCTCGCACTCGCGAGCAGCACGCCACCCGCATTGGCCGCATAGCCTACGAGCTCTCTGAACTGACTGAGGAGACCCCCGCTTACACCCTGCTTAGGCTGGTCATGAAGCAGCTCGTCGGTTGGCCCAGCTACATCCTCACTAACGTCACTGGTCACAACTACCATGAATGTCAGGGTGAGGGTCGCGGCAAGGGGAAGAAGAACGGCTTGGGGGGGGTGTAAACCACTTCGACCCCCGAAGCCCCCTATATGAGGCCAAGCAAGCCAAGCTTATCATACTGAGTGATATAGGTATCGGGATCGCTATTGCGGCTCTTGTATATTTTGGTAACACTTTCGGTTGGACCAACATGCTTGTCTGGTATGGCATTCCTTATCTCTGGGTCAACCATTGGCTTGGTAAGTTTTACAATTACATAGTGTGTCCTACTCGTAACTCATGAAAATAGTTGCCATCACTTTCCTCCAGCATACTGATCCGACGCTTCCTCACTATACTGCGGACGAGTGGAATTTTGTTCGTGGTGCTGCTGCTACGATCGATCGTGAGATGGGCTTCATCGGCCGACACTTGCTCCACGGTATCATCGAGACCCACGTCCTACACCATTATGTTAGCACCATTCCCTTCTACAACGCCGACGAGGCCTCAAAAGCTATCCGACCCGTCATGGGCGACCACTATCGCTCCGACACTAAGGATGGCGTCTGGGGCTTCATTCGCGCCTTGTGGATTAGCGCCCGGATGTGTCAGTGGGTTGAGCCTAGTGCTGAGGCCGAGGGAGCTAGCAAAGGTATCCTCTTCTTCCGCAACCACAACGGTCTGGGTACCAAGCCTGTCGTTCTAAAGAAACCCGAGTAGTGTCCAGATTCTCTACAATGATGATGATGTTCTGTGGTGTTGTAGCGTTGATGGTTTTCTTTGGTCATCGAACCGGTTATGTTTAGTGATGTACGTCTCGTCATCTCGTCATTGCAAAAGGTACTCCCTCGATAGTGAAAGGATGTGGAGAAGGGGTGCGCTAAGCCTCCAGCATTGTACCTAGTGTTGTTTTGTAGAAATACTGAGTGCTTAGTTGATTATGCTGTTGTGATTTTACTACAGGAGTCGTCAAGGCCTTATATGTTCATGTTATCCCCTGACATCCAGGTACAATAGTGTACATTTTCATGCCTGGTGCATCGAGCCTCTCTTCATCGTTTAGTCTATAGCAACCTCTTGCGGCCCTCGGCCTTATGCAGGAACAAGGTGCGCCTAGAGAATGATTCCGTAAAGGAGACCCACTCATGATTCTGTAAGCCCAGCCATCCCAGTCTTTCCAATGGCAGTACAAGTAGCAAAGATGCTACTCAGGACAGGCTTGCTCGGGCAGTTCCGAGCGGTCCCGCCCACAGTCCCCGACACATAAAGTCGACGAGCGAAATTGGTAAACAGAAGGAAAAGAGGGCCAGGAAAGGTCTGACAGGAGCATAGAGGCAGAACAACTAGAATGGCTATTAGTAGAGAAACACCCTCGTTTGAGCGGAAGGGAGCAGTTTTGGACAGAAATGGTGTACCAACTCAAATCTGTAGAGGAGCAGCTAAATCTGGACGCGAGAGCGGGGACACCTGTACTTATAGTTTTACGCTGCATAGCTGCCACTAGGGCGGCTAGGTCAGCCTATGAATAAAACAAACAAACAAACACACAAGCTTCGGTCCTGGGACAAGGGTGGTCCTGGGTGTTGAGATGGTATAACTATGATAGTCTGATCTATTAGTGGCTAGGACGTGGATACTATGTAAGGAGCTGTGCTCCTCTTAGATATATATAACTTAGAACAAATAATAATATAATTAACTCTTTTTTATTAAGTTATAAGCCTAGAGGGTATTGTTTTTCTTTAATTATAAAGCTAAGTATTTCCTGGCTTCTTTTGTATTTTCCCTAGATAATATAAGAAATTAAAAGGCTTTTTTCTACTATATATATATATTTAGCTTACCTAAAGCTATTTTCCTTTATTAGATTTTTTATAAAGCTTGTAAATTAGCTAATTAAATATATTTAAAAACCTTTCTATAAGGACCTTTAATTATCTATCTAAAATATTAAATTTAAATTCTTAATTTTAAATAACTAAGAGACTTTAAATTACAGTCTAGCTAATAAACTTACTAAACTAGACTAATCCCTTAGTCTAAGATTGTTAAAGCTCCTTGGTTAGCAACTTATACCTTATATAAACTAAGACTATCTAAAATGTAATTTATAATATAATTAATATTAGATTATTATATCTTCTTTAGATAGTAAGAGTAATATAAATTATTCAGACTACTATGCATTTTTATTACGATCCTAGCTGTTACGTTACGTAGACCCTACTATTTTCCTCCAGTCACAAGAGTAGACCCACCATCTCACATTAAACCAACCTTCCAAACAGTTCGGTCTACTAATAAGATAAGGGACCAATGACTCCTATGCAACGGTCTACTCAGACTAATACATAAAGAGCACCAGTCTTAAAAAGACCAATCCTAATATACTATCAGTCCTTATAAGGACCTCTAAGTATATAGACTATGTTTATTAGCACTTTTATAGATTCTAGCTTACTAGCTATTAATATAACTTCTTTATATTAATTAAGCCTAACTTATATTAAATCTACTATTAAGAGATATAATACTTTAATAATACTTAGTATATACCTTATAATATCTATTAATAATAAACCTAGTATAGCTTAGTTTAATATAATTAGACCTAACTATTATATTAATAAGAAAGAAATAGAATTTTATTACTTAATAATAGGTTTTATAGGTTTAATAAGTTGGAGAAATTAATATAAATTAGGGCAGTAATATTAATTTATTTTATTAAATATTAGAAATATATAATTACCTATAAGCAGGTATTAATCTCTTTCTTAATTTCCTTACTTTTATTATTTAAGTAATAATTAATTACAGTTTTCTCCTAGGTTTTATTTTTCTATTAATTAAAGCTTTTAATAGTTTTACTACTCTTGGCAAAGGGAACTAGCTAGCAACTTATAAGGCAATTATATTATAGGCTGTATTTTATTTAAGAAGACATTTTAGTTATTAATACTTTTATGCCTTAATAATTATATTAAGTAATAGATAAGTATAAAGCCTAAAAGTTTAAATTATATATAATTATAAAAAGGTATAGGGTAAATATAGATAAAGTTATATTATTATTACTTCTGTTTAGCTAATATATATAAAAACCCCTTAACTTTATATCTATTTATTTTAAAGGTATAGTAAATATATATAAAGATAGAAGGGGTACTAAGTAGGTATTTTAATAGTATTATATCTAGCTACTAAAGACCTTAGTTAAATTAATTTTAAATATAATAAAATAAGGCTTATAAAATTAATATAAAAAGATTAGTTAAATAATATTAAGAAGTTATACTAAAGAGGTTAAATTAAATATAAAAAAGGATATAATATATACTAAAGTTATAGGAAACCTGTGTTCCTTTTGTTTGTTAATATAGGCAGCTATATAACCTTTCTAATTCAGCTAAGATCTTACTACTACTACTGCAGCTATTGCTGCTACTATACGTAGCCACGCTAATTGGCTATAGCCATACATCTCCATGTACCTAGCATCAGTTAGCACCCGATGGGATATACTCGAGCAAAATAGCTTAGATAGTTAACACTAACTCTATCCTAACCCCAAAGGTAGCAGCCCCAGATGTAGGCCTTGTCGTCCGGGCAAGGGAATCTTCCATCAGAGTAATGATGGATCTTTTTGCCAAAAATATCATCGCATATGTCGTGTTTCAGACAGAGGCATTGGTCGGCCGGTTTGGTGCCGGAGCACCAGTCGCCGACACGACCGGAGACGAGGGACGTTAAGCCGGCGAAGACGAGGGTGAAGAGAGCCTTCATATTGACTCGTCGTTGATGTAGTTGTCTTGTCTGAAGGAGAAGATGTATAAACGAAGTGCTTTGGACCGGATTAAGTATAAATAGGGATAAACTGGACCTCCTCGAGGTTATATAGTAAAGCCGCTATATAGCCAAATACTCTAAGCCTATATCTACTGGCATAGTTATTAGCTATTAAAAGTTTAAAGTTAAAGATCTTTATTTTTAATTTCCTAGCTAAGAGGTAAATAAGCTAATAATATTTTACTATAATATATATAAATAATATAATAGACGTAATGCCCTTTATTAGGCCTTATTCTATTTTTGCATTTAGCTCTAGACTGCCTTGTCGCCGCTTAAATGCGGCATGCCGCTAGAATACGGCAGTGTTTTGCTTTTTACTAGTAAAGCCACTTTAGCTACTATGCTATTTTTATCTCGCTAAGCTATTATTAGCTGATTCCAAGATGCTATGTGTAAAGCATTAGCTATCTCCTTAGTATTTGTAAGTTTTTAAGACCCTTATGTTACGGGGTCCAGGACAATTAAAATGCGCCAAGTTAAAGGATAACATACATAACAAGCTTATGTAATAAATAAGTAACGTGCATGATAAGTGAACGTCGCAGACAAGCGAGTGTCGCACTTGCTGATTTGTTAGTATTTACACCTTAAAATATTATTTCTTTAAACAATTCTCCTAAATTTAACTTAAGCTTAAAATAGATAAGTCCTGGATATTATCACTATTGTACAGTATAAGTGCGCTGCATGCTTATCACATACGTTATCCACTCGAGAGCTAAAATAGTCATTTTGACTAAACTTAGTTCACAGACCCCATGATCACTATCAGCTAAGGAATGGGGGCATCAGCGCTCACCTCTTCGTCATCAAATATCATTTATCAGCCAAAACTGCTAACCATCGGCGAAGTCCTGGCTTAGCTCCGATAACCAGGCTAACCCCCCGAGCGAATGACGGGGCCGTGACGACCCTAGCGTCTGCCGAAGGTGGCCCCGATGATGGTGGCTGGTAAGCGTGTTAGGTATAAACTGCTTTTTCTGCTGGCCTGGGGCTGGCACCATTCCCGGCTGTCTGGGCTGGAGGGGTGGGAACTCAACACAAGGTACCGGGGTTTAGTTACGAGATCTAGCTGGTGCAGCTTGTGGATACTTCTTCTAAACATTAAGGCCAGTGAGGGGATAGAATAATTAGAAAGCATACAGCCACAAAGGCGGTGCAGGGTTAATCTGACCTTCTAAACTATGTCCCGGCCTCCCGACGAGTTCCCCCCAGCGTTGCGGATGCAGGGAATACGTGTGAGGTGTTAAGGTCAGGTCCGCTTTCTCACGGCTCTTGTGATGTCGTACCGTCATTATTGCGGACGCGATCTGATGCGTGTTGATCAGGTAAAAAGCAATAGGCCAGACTTGGAGGGTCGGAAACAACGGCTCAACAGACTACTACCACCACAAATTTAGTACCACCGCCAATCACTAGCCTAAGCTATACTGGTGTTACACCGGCTGACTATTACTCAGGCCTCAGAATAGGTTGACGAACTAAGCTTGCACCCGTTAGAAGAATATAAGACGTGACCTTTCCTCTCACCTGTGAACCATGTCATCACAAAACACCAACACACAAATCTCATCGATTCTTCAAACAACATCCCATATATCAACCTTAACCGTGAACAAAATGGAGCCTAAGACCGTTCTCGTTCTCTTCGGCGCCTTTGTCGCCACCACTACGGCGGCCCCGGCCCCAAACAACAACAATGACATGTCAGCCACTTGCCAGTGGCAGGCCGTCGGCGGCTGCGAGACGGACTGGAAAGACAGGTGCGACGCCCAATGCGTGGGCGAGGCAGTGAAAAAGGGTTATAAGTGCGAAGATGTCACTTCTCATATCACTGGGTCGAACTGTTTGTGGACCTACAGTACTTGCGAGTGTACCTGCTTCTCAAGCCTTCCTAATTGTGGGAAGTAGGGTTCTCACTGGAGTAGTATTTACTATCTATGTTATTTTGCCCGGGTGTTTTCTTCTTGTGATATATGTAACTTACAAAAATACAAAAAGAGATAAAAAGAGAGACTTTCTTTAAGTATCCTATCACTTATTGTAATGGCAAACAGCACCTGTTTACCTTTTTTTATATAAGAGACTAGCGCGGCGCTTGTATATATATAACCTGTTTACCTTTTTAAGAAAATAATATTCCTAATATTGCTTTAATATTATAAACTTTATATAGATTAATATCCTTACTAAAGTTAATATAAATATAGCAATTTATATTAGCAGAACTGCTAAAGCTTATAGTATTTATATTTAAAGTAGAAGCTAGATATATAGGAATAAAAACACTTCTAGGTATAGTTTTCGTAATAAAATTCTTTTAAGGCTAATGCTAAAAATAAATATTAAGAACTTACTTTAGGTAAATTATAATTTTTACTAATACTTTATTTTTTTCTTTATAATAATATAAATCTATAAGAAAGATATTATTATTAATATATTAAAGAGATATATAGAGTTTTACTTTTTTATTAATAATACTAATTTTGCCTTAATAACTAAATTAGTTATTACTTAAATTAACTATATTATACTTAAGGAACTTAGTTAGGGTATCTGCTAATATGCCTTAATACTTTAAGTTATTTTTTACTTTTTATATTAAAAGTAAGAGGTTAGGACCCCGAACGAAATTACCGTAGGGTGATCTGTCTTCAGGCCGAGTGGGCGCCATTGTTGTTAAGTATTCAAGTGATCGAAGAGAAGTTGAGCCTTTCCATGCATTAAAATATTAACACGGAGCAGTGCATACTTATAATTAGAATCCCTTCCCTGTTGGGAATGAGCCATCGGCATGTACTTGAAGTGGAGCTGATATATAGCAAGCAAAGACAGTGCACCTGCTAATTTAATTGTGTGGTAATATGGCAGTTGCCTAAGATATTTCTGGTTTGATACATATGAATTTAAGTACGCGGTGAGTAGACAGCAAAATTTGAGAGATTTGTAGCTTGTCTGTAAATAATGATGACTTCGCAATGTCTTTCTGCTTTATTACACTCCACATTCGCGTATGTCGGAGAATTTATACTCCGAATCGACAGCACAATGCTATCTCCTCGTGACTTTCCTTATCTAAAACATGTCAACCAACATGATTTTGTTCTCGCTTCATTTATATCATCCCAGCCAATTCAAGCTTCTCCTATAACCTTCTTCTCAAGCTCACATCCGTGCAGATACCTTATCACCACCACCCATGAATCAACACCTCTGACACCCGCCTCAAAAAACACAACCTTCACGAGACGTATCCTCATAAGCAAGCTCTGTCAAGATATCTGACATTATCAAAGACATAATGGATAAGGTTTGGCTGATCCGGCGCGGGACCAAGCTGGAACCAGGAGGGAGAAAGAACCCTAATAATTTCTATTATTACTATAAATAAGGCTTTACTATCTATTATACCTACTATAATAAAAAGTCTAATAAGCATTAGTAAGCATTTCTATATTCCTTAAGGTATTAAATAAAGCTAGCATTTAAAGCCTTTAAAGATAATAAGGAAACTAGACTAAGATAATAGGTAACGAGTTTAAGAATTATTTTATCTTAATATCTAGGAGAATCCCTCTTAGCTAGATAGTCTTAATATTTAAGGTTATAGGGAATTCTATAATACTAAAAAGCTTAAAAAGACTAAAGTTATAAAGAAAGCTAACTCTAAGTACTATATAAGTATAAGGCCTTATAAAAGTCAAGCTATAGCAAATTATCTATTTAATTATGTTTTACTTGCTAATAAAGCTGTTTTAAAAGATATAAAAAAAGGTAAATTTGTTATTAAGGCTATCTTATTATTGTGGTTTGATGGTCACTTGGGATGGGGATGGGCGAGGATCCTGACGGGCTATCTGTTAGAGTTGTGGACATTTCTGATATAGAATAAATACCAGACTGAGTTCTGTATTAGCTTCTAAGGATCTAAAGAAGATCTTGCGGATAGTGTCTGGCCTGGGGATTTGGCACTTCTCTGTACTGGAAGCTGTTTGGAAATTCGGAAGTGGGGTTACTACAGGAACCAAGAGGATGAGATGTGGTAAGGAAGGTCGAAGAACCAACCAGAAAGACTTTCGTCAAGACAAAAGAACAATCACTCAGTTTTGACACGAGAATACATAACGAATCTACACAATGCCTGATCTCATCATGTCAACACAGCCAAAACCTTTGCAACTAAATACGACCCTCATTCAAGTCTGTCTCGTAATCGTGGCAGCAAACCTTGACACGTGCTCTTGACTCAACGTATATCCTTCGTTATCCACCCATCTCTCGTGGTCTTGCAAATCTGTCGCGGAGTTTTCCCCTCCGCATCTCCCCGATCCATCAACCCTTCTCTTCTAGCTTTCACCAGGACTGCCAGCATATCTTCCTGAGCTCTGATTCTCTCCTCGGATCTAGTAAGAATATCACGCCCTTTATAACTACCACAAGCAGCTCTATGAAAAGCAGTCTCTTTTTCCAGATTCTCTTGAGCAGGATCAGCACCACGCTCAAGGAGATACGATAAGGCTTCGGTCTAATGGAGGTTGAAGGCCGCAAGATGCAATGGCGTGTTTCCAGCATTATCAGTATCCGTGGGGCTTGCACCGTGGGCGAGCATGATTGATATAGCGGCTATGTCGACGGGATCTTGGTCGGTGATTGTAGTGTCGTCTCTATAGAGACAAAACAAGGTATGCATAGGGGTTTCGCCATTGTTATTGCGTACACTAGCATCGCCGCTTCTGTCGCATAAAAGCTCGAAGACAGCTGTGTACAGCTTGTTATGTCGGCTCAATGACCGGGTAACGTAGTGCAAAGGTGTATTTCCGTCATTGTCCTGAACGTTGATTGCCGTGGGATCGAGACTGAGGAGTAGTTCGATGGTGCTTGTGATGCTTTGGGCTATTTCCTTGAGATCAGGGAAGCCGTCGATCTCCACTGGCAGTTCACTTTGAGTGGCCCAGTGGAGAGGAATACTTCCTCGACCGTCGCGAGAGGACAATATGTCGGCAACAGCAACGGCAGTGCCTCTGCAATCAATCAGAGTTTCAACGACTTTGAAGTTGGCGTGAATACAGGCATTAAACAGCGCAGGTACTTCGTTAAACGAATCATGCTGATTCCAAAAGTTCAGCTCCCCAGGACCTTGCATTACCATGGTATTGGGATCGGCGCCACCAGCGATAAGCCTCTTAATTAACTCTGGGCTTGCCCACTGCACAGCCAAACTCAAGACTGTAGCGCTTGGCTTCCCCTTGTCATTCCAGAAGGGAAGAAAATCAGAAGCGCATGCACGCCGATCCAGCAGCAAATTCATCACTGCTTCGTTTTTGGTGGCATTAGCTCTATCTCCACCGGGAGGAACGAGAAACTGAGTACAGTAGAGATCTGCAGCACATAGTAATGCAGTGTGGCCATAGGAGCCCCGTGCATGGATGTCGGCGTACAGTGGTTGATTGTCGAGTAAGTACTTCACCACCTCGATATGACCCCATTTGGCGGCGCGGTTTAGCAGCTTGTAGCGGCGCTGCTTGAATCTGGCCTGCGCCTCGAGATCCTCGTCTTGCATAAAGTGGGTTAGAAGCATTTTGAGCACATCGAGACATCCACTCTGGGCTGCATTCAGAAAGCAATCCTCATTGTCATCAATGCCATGCTTCCCTATCAAAACGGCAGATGCCTCTGGGATGACCCAAGGTGCAGCGGCGAGATACTGCTCAAGGGTCTTTGCATCGTTCGAGCAAACGATCTGATATAGTAGTCCAAAGTCTTCAGTTTCATATAGAATGGAACCATCCTGATTAATCATTGTCATAGGCGTCGCGTAAGGGCGTCCAAATCCATGAGTTTCGGACTCTTCGTTTGGATCCACAGTGAATTGCTCATAGGGAAATTTGTAGTTGGAGCGTGGCGGCAGAGGCATGACTGTAGGTAGATGGTCAAGAATCGAGAAGGGTTTTGATGGGGTCACAACATGTGCGGGCTCTGGTCGGTACTTATACTTAAAAATGGGTTGGCATTCTAGGTCTGAGAAGTGGACCCGCAGCAGCAACATTATGGCCAATGGGAAAATATCATGCCTCAGCCAGAAATAACGGCTTGAACAGATATTACTGCGTAAAGAGAGGTTGTCTAAGTACACACTTCAGAGTCCGCCCCTTCACTCCACTAAAACCAAAAAGACGGGAGCGATCCTCTCGAATCTCAGCCTTGGTACACTGTAACTGTTCTTCATGAAGAAGCCCCAACACAAACATAATAGTGCAGCCAAAGTCCAGAAAAGTCATTTCCGACCTTGGAGTTCCAGTTACAAAAGTCTGACAAATCGATCTGGTACTTCTCAGCGATTGAATAGCAGCCGTCGCCATCATCAACCTCCCGAGTAAGGCGTGTCTTTGCAATGGGACTTTCAACGCCGAGGCATTGTCCGATCCACCTGGGCATAATAGACTGGAGTTCTCGTGGCCATAAACACATATTGCTATTAAGAATAAACGTTCTGCGGCCTCTGTTGTTTTACCTACCTCAAGCAATCCGCAAGACATAGCTTGTTTACGCTCTTTTCACTCTATATTCTCTTATTTTATACCAAGTCCCTCATTTATTGCCACTCTCCTGGTACACTCCTTCAGCCAGTCATTCAAGGTCCTCGTTCCTGCGTCGGATCAAGACCTTGCTTTCATTCTCAACGTGAGGTCAACTTGGGCCACCACTGTGGTTGCTCTGTTGCTCATCTCAATCCCCCTCGCTGTTGCAGATGTAGTCTGGGACAGGTCTGCCGCCTACGCAGTAGGCTGCTGCGGTTCCAGCAATGTCTGCGGTAAAGACCCAGACTACTGCAGCAAGGGGAAGTACATCAACAGCTGACTGCAAGGCTGAATGCAACCCAGGCAACTGGCCTTTGCAATACGTCAATGCTACCAAGTGTCCCTCTCAATGTCTGCTGTGTATTACTTATTTGAGCTACGAAATATATGCGTATAGACATGTATACTTCGCAATCTTGGGCACTTTATGCCAACAACCACGGAGGGAGCCTTTCGGAGAGTGGGCCCAAGGCGGATCAACACTGATCCGGGTAAGGTCATGGCAATTGCCCTTTATAGTCTTCTACAAGGGCCAACAGGAAAACGAAGTCTTTTATAATTTCTTCCTAGGTTCTTGCTTAGCACATCTGCGTAATTTCCCCATTCCACCACCAATATGAAGCCACTCATCGAAGAACTGATTGAGCATATTTGGTCGCCCCCGCGAGGTATCAAGCTGTAACACAAAAGCAGGAACCATCCTAATAATCTTCAGTATTACCGTTACTAGGGCTTTACAATCTACTGCACTTACTATAGCCTGGAGACAGACAGGCATTAGAATATACTTTTAAATTCCCTAAAGAAGCAAACTATCCTTATATTTAGATATTTTAAAGGTAAAAGGGATATAAATTAGAGTAATATCTAGCTACTTAAGGATCTTTTTTACCTTAAGGCATATAAAGATATATTGCTACTAAAAGGTCTTAATATTAGAGGTATCTAAGAACTCTATTATAATAAGGACTAGGAGATTAAATAAGCAATAGCTAGTTACCTCTATAAGTTTATCTTAGTTACTAATAAGTCAGTATTAAAGGATATTGCAAATAGTAAATTAATTATAAAGGCAGTTTCCTTAAGTTAGTTTAAAGGGTTTTTAGGGTAGGGTTAAATAAGGATATTAATAAGCTATCTTCTAGACATATAGATGCTTCTTAGCCGGCATTTATTTAGTATAGAGTTAGTTATTAGCTTTAATAGGCCTAAGAAGGATCTAGATACCTATATATAGCCTAGGGGTATTTCTCTTCCTGGTATAGGACGGTTCTCTGAAGTTCGTCTGTTGCTTTTCCACTATACTGGTCAAAGACCTAATCGCACTTTCTAAGGAAATAGGACAAGACGAAATATCGTCGATGCCGTCCTCCTGCACGACCGGGTATGTGACAGATCGCTTGCCCAATCCCTTGGCGGGGTTGGGGCATGTCTCGTTCTCAAGCCAATCGGCCATGATTTCCTTATATGCCGTGATCTTGTCATTGGGAACGAGCACTTCATCGTAGTAGTTTAACTTGCAGCAGGGATCCTGTTCTCCTTCTAGCTTGGAAGTATAGGTGTAAAACGCAGTGTCGAGTATCATTCTCACACGGTCGCTAGAGCATCCGCTACGGCAGAAGCCATCAAGATCTCCTTCCGGTGCTGAACCAAAATCACGACGGACTTGACAGTCAATGAAACGAAGGCCAGGCTTAGTCTTGCAGTAGTAGATGCGCATCTACACGTCAATGTAGGAGTACTAAGGACCTCAATACACCAGAACCTGTCCCAGATGAGGCCATGGGCCAATTTTGGTAGTCGCCAGGGCATTCGGGGCTGGTGTTGTACTCTGGGTACTCCCCCCATCGACAGGTATCGTCGAACCTCATACTCACATTGTCTGCCTTACGGCAAGCCGCCTGTACATGTGGTGGACCCGCACTTCATCGAGTTTGTATATGCAGACACTCCCCAAGCCATAGTAGTCTGGTCATAATGATCCCCTAAGTTCGTTATATATGTCGCGCATGACACATAAATGCTGCTGGTCTCAGCCAGACTCGTGATTTGGAACGTGCTGTCAGTGGCGTTGAAGCTATTCAAGTTGGGTTCTTAACCCTTTGCAACGTACTCATATAAAGTCTTGACATAACTTATAAGCATTAGAAATGTCAGTGTAACCGTCAGCTTGCTAATGAGTATAGCTTAATATAAATATATAGTTAGAGAGCTGGTCGACCCCGTAATATGCAGGAATAACGTCTGTTGTATTAATATAGAATACGATAGAATATTTACAAGAAGGGATATGCTGTTTTAATTCTTTCCCGCTTTTAGGTTAAGGAAGTAAGACTGATTTCACCTTCTAAGATTTATTAACAAAAGATAGTATATCTTATAAGCTTTTCTTTTTAACGCCGCATGCTAAAGCCACCTTTAGATATATATAATATCTACCCTTTAAATTATTAAATAGAGAAACCTACACTAAGAAAAGCTCAGAAATATTAAAAGTCCTAAGTCAACATTGCTTATATCTATAAATCGCAAAATAAGTAAACCCTTAAGAAGTACATAGTGGAAATACCTAAGCACGTGATGTAGGCATGAGTTGCCTTAGATCTCGAAAGGACACGTCTCTAGTTACCTATAAAATCTCTTTTCACTCTTCTAAAACATATCAACCACCAATATCTCGCATACTTCATGCCATGGCTACCGTTTCTGAACTAATCAAAGGTTTGTGGAAGCCCCCTCGTTCCCCTGGCATCTAATATCAAAAAGATCAATTAAATCAGACAGTTTCCGAAAACTTCGCTTATTATAAGTCCTAGGGATTCAACATATACCGCAACTACTATAGTAAAGGGTCCAATAAGCATTAGGCCATACTACTAGATTCATTAAAACGATAGACCTACCTTGCCCTCCGCTACCTCGAACAGGATAGCGAGTACGAGATTGATATTAGGAGGTGTATCCGTAAGTTTGGGATCTATTATCACCTGAACAAAGAAGACTATATGGAAGACATGGAAAGATTAAGGAAGCTGTTCCATCTTGAGGTATGCGAAGATCCAGAACTTAAAGGTCTTAATATATATTAAGTTTAGAAGATATCCTCTAAAGAAAATAATAAAGGGAAGGTTATAATAGTAAGAGGGCGTGTTTAATATGTGCTTGTTGTAGATAAAGCTGTCTTAAGGGACATCACTAAGGGCAAATTTATAGTTAAAGCAGTCGCTTATAAGTAAGATAGGTTTATAAATTAGGGCTAGATAAGAATTCTAACTAGGTACTTGTTAGGATTTGGCAATTACTTGTAATATCCGATAGGATAGATTAAGATACTATATTATTCCTCGGGCCTGAGGAAGAACTTGAAAAATGCATCTGGCCCGGGGAAGACTTAGTATTACCAACTAGTTGTTGTTCTGAAATACGACCTGGACTCTACCATTACACTGGTCAAACCCTTTGGCACAAGAGTGAGAAACTTCGAAAGGCCCGCGCAGCAAGGAGGCGGGAGCTATCTAGAAAGCTAGAGATACAGCCTTAAGTATTTTCAACACTCAACGAGGTTTTAATAAATCCGTTTAGCTACGTCAGTCCTTCGAAAACATATAATGGCATGCAAAAGCGTACTACATATTTGAAACCCATAGTGTTTAGGCAAGTCAAATAATATTCTAATTATGTTTTATCTTCAGTTCCGAATAAGAGGGTCTAGCAGCTCAATAATCCATTACTTTAGCTGATGTAGAATATAACTGGGATAGTTGCTGAGAATTCGCCTGTATTTATCGACTTTAAGGAGTCCAAGTAAGCGACGTTCTTACGTGACGTGGGGTGTGTTCTTTTATAAAACAGGCCAATTCCCCCGTTCTTCCCTTTTCTAAACTTAGCAAGCATTGCCAAACCCCGACAAATTAGATATCTCCTAAGTTATAGAATTATTAATAACTATAATAATGGCAGAGCTTTTAGAAATCTTAGACTTCTTATAGAAGCCCCTATAACAGTCTGGGACTATAAAATGCCCTCTTATTAACAGATTCTACCTTAAGAATTTCTACTACTACTAAAACTAGGGATTTATAATTTACTATATATATTATAGCACTAAATCTGATAAGTATTAGAAGACTTTACTTAAAGTCCTTAACTAGCAAACCATATTATCTGTTAGGTATTATGAAAATAAATGCCTTTAGAAAATTAATAGAAATTATTATATTGGCCCTTATAAAAACAAAGCTAAATATATGGCGTTATTAGAGACTTTTAAGAGCCTATTTTGACTTGTTCTTAGAGAGGATCTATTACTATTAAAAGACCTTAATATTAAGGGCATAAGGGATATTTATTAGAAAGAATACCCTAAAGCAGAGAAGAGGATGGCAGGGGCGTTATTCTGCTTTATACTGGTCGCTGATAAGGCAGTGCTTGCAGGCATTGCATGAAATGAATTTGTAGTAAAGGCACTTGGCTATGACTGGGAAGGTCGTCTCGAACACGGTGGCTGGGGTTGGGTCTGGCTGCAAACAGGCCGCTTGCTTGAGCTATGGGAAGGACTTCTGCTTTCACAGCTGATGGACACTAGTAAGTATTATTTGCTGGGGTTTGAAGGCCTAGAGATGAACTTGGCAGCCTACCTCTGGATTGGAGATATGTCTATGCCTCCGTTGCGCGATTGCTCTGAAGCTCAGATGGCTGATCCATTGAGTGTATCTGTGAGGCCTCGGTTCAGATTTGACCATGAACTTATATTAGATGAAGATGCAATATAGCTTCCTTGCAAGTCATTATGCCCATAACCAACTGTATTACATACCCGTAACATTGTTAAACCACTTCTACTTAGTTGTGCTAGTCATTTCGCAACCTTTAGCGTCCGCCCTCACCCTTGAAGGGCTGATAGGGGTCCATATCGATACAAAGACTGGGAGTCGAGATGAACAGATAATATGGTGGCACCGATACATGAAATTAAATTTGACATCTAGTCATCCATGCCTATCTATCTACACACCAACGCAAACCCAATATTTAGCCCAAAGCGCCGTGCATTTAGTGCCGACCGCCGGATTCCACTTCGCCAACTGAGCCATAGTGATCTTGTAATACTTCTGGATCGAATCACATGTTGTTGTAGAAGCTACCTCATGGAACTTCTTGCAGTTGCTTACCATTCCAGGCTGAATTGGCGACGGGGTCTTAACCCCGTTGTCTGGCTTGGTAGGAGTGCCTCCAATTACCCCGACGCAGACATTGTAATCCGCCCATAGACCAGTGCATTTCGATCCAACCGCAGGATTCCACTTGACAAAATCCGCCAAAGAGATCTTATAATAGTTTTGGATGGATTCGCAGGTCGTGGTCTTCTGAACCATGTGAAACTTGTTACAGTTGCTTACCATGCCCGGCTGCACAGGTGGAGGCGTCTTGATACCATTGGCGGGCTTGGTTGTAGTAGCAGTCTTGGTAGTGGTCTTGGTGGGAGGCTTCCAGCCAATAGTTGCAACGCAAACCCAGTAGTTCGTGAGTAAAGATTTGCAGTCCTTACCAACGGCGGGGTTCCACGAGAGGAATGTTGCAAAGGGGAGATTGTAGTAGTTCTCAATCGAGGTGCAGGTTGTTGTTGACTTGATCTGATGGAACTTCTCACAGTTCTTAACCATACCGTTCTGAATGGGAGAGGGAGTTTGGATACTATTCGCAGGTTTAGTCGTAGTGGGTTTGGCGGTTGTTGTCGTGGACGGCTTATACCCCTCGACGCTAACACAAACCCAGTACCCGACCCAGAGTCCACTGCAATCTTTGCCAACGGCCGGGTTCCACGTCAGGAACAAAGAGAGCGGCAGCTTGTAGTAGTTCTCGATCGAGGAGCAAGTAGTAGTCTTGGCGATCTGGTGGAATTTGTTGCAGTTCTTGGCGATGCCTTCTTGGATCGGTTCAGGGATCTGGACACCAGTTGCCGTAGGCTTGGGAGTAGTTGCAGAAGGCTTTGCAGTAGGGGTTCCGGGAATACTAATGCAGTAGTAGTAGCCTGCCCAGATGCCACTGCAGTCTTTGCCAACAGCTGGATTCCACTTGAAGAACGTATCGAAGTTGAATGTACTATAGGTAGATACGATCTTGGCGCAGGTTTCACCCTTTGCAGCCATATGGAATGAAGTACAGCTCTCAATAAGCCCTTCTTGTGTAACAGTCGGCTTAGAAGGGCCAGTTGGCTTGACCGAAGTTGTAGTCGTTATTGTTGGGGGGCTAGTGGGCGTTCCAGGAACGCCGACACAATACCAGTACCCAGCCCAGATGCCACTGCAGTCTTTATCGATGGCGGGATTCCACTTGAAGAAGCTATCGAAGTTAAAGGTCTTATACTGTGCAATGACCCTGGCGCAAGTGTCTCCCTTCTTGGCTTGGTGGAAGGAGGTGCAGCTCTCGATCAGACCGTCTTGTGTAGGGCTGGGCTTCTTGACTCCTGTTGGCTGGGCCGTCGGTTCAGCCGTTCGTGTTGGAGCCGTGGGTGTTCCAGGAACGCCTACGCAGTACCATGTATCAGCCCAGATACCGCTACAGTCGTCCTGAACTGCCGGGTTCCACTTGAAGAAGTCACTGAAGTCAAACGTCTTGTACTCTGCGATAATCTTTGCACAAGTGTCTCCTTTCTTGGCCATATGGAAGGCTGTACACGTATCAATGAGGCCATCCTGTGTAGGGCTGGGCTTCTTGTCTCCAGTGGGTTCGGGCTTAGAGCCATCGGTCGAGCTCGCCTTGGGAGGGTTATCCTCGCGAGGAAGTCCATGGTTGACTTCCAGACAGTAGGAGTGGCCTTGCTGGATGCCACTGCAGTCGTCCTTGACACTGGGGTTCTGTTGAACGTTAGCCGTGCCTCACAGACAGCCGTGCCTTAATTCCTTACATATTCGACAAACAGCTTGTGCTCAAGACCGTAGAGATCTTCAAAGTATGCACAGTCCTGAGACTTATCGCCGACAATATCCCAAAAGGTGCAGTCAGATGCAATACCTGGGTCAGTTATAACAGTCTCCCTTCGGACCCTTCGGCCTCGGGTTGCCGTTACACTAACGCAGAGTAGGCCCTGAAGAAGAAGTGAGACACGCATGGCGGCTGTCAGTTCCTGGAATGTTTGACAAGGCTGGCGTGGAGAAGAGCGATAATGGCGTACTGGGTAATAGAAAGGCATTCAACGCGTTAAGTACAACGGTTCATTTCAATCATCGCTCGGTCGCAATAGTAAAGCCGCGCAAGTTGAGTCATCTCATGATCTCATGGTCCTCTCGTGCTCGCATTGTCTGGCCTCGTCGGCTTGGTACCCGAGTGTCCTGTTCCTGGTAAAATTGAGCAGTAGAGAGGACCAACAGGCTTGGCATTGAGTCCCGCGCACCGAAAATTTTCCCTGTCTTCTCATGCAGAGCCTTTGCATGCTGGCATGCATACTGAAGTTCAGTGAGGCGTTCGGGTCCATCGCCAAGTCTGCCTAATGCCGAGGACCGAAACATTCGCGAGAACCAAGATCGGTTAGAACTACAGCCGTAACAGAGTTCATGTCCTTTTTTTTTTTGTTACAAGGGTAAAATCATTCAAAAGTTCCTGCATTCACGAAGACCGGGACCGAGCGACGGATGTTACGTAGTATTCCGCTTTTTTAAGCTTGTTGGTTGTGTTTGTTTGTCAACATTGGTGGATTCGGTTGATAAATCGAAATGATGACCCAGTCGATCCCTGCGCGATACCTGCGGCAGGGATGAAAACCAAGAAAATCTTATTGGTTCTGAGTGTCCTTTTAGGCTTCATGATAGCATTATGGTTAAGTTCAGACCTCATCTCCGCTTGTGACATGATCTGGGGCCCTTGCATATGGGGCCAACTGAGGTTTTTTTATTGACTGACCCCGGATTTATCATTTATCTGTGGCCATGTATCTGCTCACCATGAGCCAATTCGCTTCTGATCTGGAACCACTAATTTCCAACTTCGGTCCTGATCTGCAAGATGGACTTACCTTTCTGGAAGCAGCCAGTACGTTGCTCTGTGATTGAGTTGGGACTTTGGCGATTCTGCATCTCCATGCTAAACCTTACACAAAGACTTTGTAGTTTGCGATTTATACCTAGCCCAGTTAGTCAATCTTCCTGGTTCTGATCGACTGTTGAGTAATGAGGTAGAAGTTATTGAGGTTATCTAAATGTCCTAATGAGCTACGCGTACATGGTACCATCCAAAGGTCGAGTATCAACCTGTTCAGAGCTACAGCCTCCCAATAACTCCAATCTCTGGGACCATGAAACTGCTCACTCAGAATCCCAGCCAGAGATAGGTGCCACACACAAGGCTACACCAGGAACCAAGCTCTCTTGACAATCGTCCTTTTTCAGAGAAGGATTTGCTTTAAGTAGAAGGCCATCTGCGCAAATGTCGTTGTCCTGACAAATACCACTGCAAGTATCTGACTCAGTAACGACATACCACTTTCCGCACCTCAAAGTAGTGCCCTCAGCGATCTTGGTGTTTTCCGGTGGCGATACTCGCAGAAGATTGGGAGTATTTCCACTACTAACCCTGAGCGGGATGGAATCTCTCTCTGTGGATGGCTGTCGAAGCTGTGCAAGAGCATCCGCGGTGCCTAGAGGACCAATACAGACGGACTTGCCGTAAAAGTCTGTTCCTCCCTGGAGATTATTGCAGTCGCGGTCCACCCAGCTGTTGTACTTACGGATGGTGTCCCAGCGAATCCCGAGGCCTATTTCGATACTCAGGCATGTATCTTCAGGCTTAACATAGTATGTCTTGCAGACTGTAGGGAGGCAGAGCTTGAGACCCTCAGGTATCTTGTGACAGTCACGAATAAGCTCTTGGTTTCCCATATAAAGAAGTCCTCCAGATACTCCTGCGGCTTTGGAAATTGAATCACAGGTATCGCCCTCTTTGGTCGTGTACCACTTGTCGTTCAGGCAAAACTCCTCCTCTTCTTCCTCTTCGTCCTTCCTTGTGAGAGGTGGAGGAATCTCTGTCGGACCTGAGCCTCCGCAAATCTTGTATATGCGCTCTAGCTCCTTCTTGTAATCCTCGTTATATACGGAGTATTGAGAGGACTGCATTAGAGCAAGACGTCTACGATAGCATGGATGGCAAAGATCTTCTTTGGCCATCTTTTCTCCCAGCTCAGGAAATTCGCTAATGATGTCTAGTTGTGTCAATCAGCCTTTGTAACACTTCCTTGATTCTTCGTGACATACCATTGCAGTATTTCTTGGTCTTAGGATCCTTGACGCAAGTCTCATTCCAACCAGCCCAAATGTTACCTCCGTAGACCGTGGGAACCATAGTACTCTTCCACTCATCACCGGTGCATTCCTTGGAAACTGAATTGAACCATTGGCGAAGCGATGAAGAGCAGCTTGGAACACAGATCTCGTCGGTCAGGGTAACATTCTCAAGGGAGAATCGATAGCGTAAAGACATGAAATCGTGAATATAGGGATTGCAAGCAATATCGGCTGACAGGGCGCTGGCGCAAGCTGTCCCGACAGTATTAAGATCGTCAGATTCATAGATCCTAAAGGCACTCGCACTGGCAACAAGGCAAAACGTAAGAAGAGGTTTGAGGATAGCCATTTTTTGCATAGTCGCAGCTTGGTGAATGCAAAAGTGGGAAAGGTGAATGAATGGGCGTTTGATTCTCAAACTGGCGACTGAGTTGACCCCAAGTTAACCAACCATGTGTGTATACCGACGGTGCCGAGAATACAGGGTCCAGTCGAATCATTAGGCTGCAAGGGTTACTTTGACCCGGGGCGGCTACTCTATTGTTCCCCTTGTCTGTGCCGCAAATTGCCATGAAGATGCCATGGCCCGTGGGTTGCCATGCCGGAAGACGGATCGTGTAGTAAATCAGTTCATATGCCAAGACGGACAAATTGATAAAACAGAAGCTGCGAAAAAATTCTCTCAGGTCATTTTGCCTGTGATATGTAACGCTGTGTTGGTTGTTGGTTGTGTTTGTTGAAGTTGCGAACTTTCAGCCCCACGACTCCACGAGGCTAGCAGGGGCCTGCCAACCCGAACCAATCATGAAGGACCGAGACCACAGTGGCATGTGAAGTGGGATCCAGAGTCCATGAGGGAGTCAAAGCGAGTAGAGCTCGTCCATGGGTAGGGGCCAGATGGTCTTGTCTCATGTCCAAAGGGTCTCTCCGAACGCCGAAAAAAGAACATGGTTGTGAATTGATCGGACAATTAGTTGTTGTCCTTTAGAAGCAAGAGCTTTCTTTCTTTGCATCAGGCTTCTGAAAGCTACCAAATCAGACTGTTTTGCTTGACCAAGGCAAACGACGATTGTCATTTGTTGGTTTTGTAACAAGTCATCTTGAATTTGATCAATTCTTCCTCTTTTTGGCCCCATTGAATCATCATGCATCGCCGCATATGGTTGCTCGGCTTGCTACTGCTGTGTCTTTGTATAGCAGTAGCGGCAGACGACACGACATGCAGTGCGACCAAACGCTGTAAGAATGGTTGCTGTAACAAATCAGGAAACTGTGGCTTTGGTCCCGATTGTATGTGCCGTCTCTTCAAGATGTCCAATTTTGGCTGATTTTTTATAGATTGTGGAACAAACTGTCGATCGGACTGCGATCGCAAGTCTGAGTGTAATCCAGGTTTTGGCTCTAAATGGGCCGAGGAAGACAAATGTCCTCTCAATGTTTGTTGCTCTAAGCACGGATACTGCGGTGTGAGTATTCTTCACCTGAGACCTGACTTTATTGAGACCTGTTTAACACATGATAGACAACGAAGGACTTCTGTGGCTCCAAGAAAGTCAAACGCCCAAGCTGCTCTAAGAGTCGTGGCGTTGAGCGTGTTGTTGGCTACTTCGAGGGATGGGCACGAACACGTCCCTGCAATACCTTTTGGCCTGAACAGATTCCAATCGGACTGTACACCCATATCAACTTCGCATTTGCTACCATCAATCCGAAAACTTTCCTAGTCGAAATGAAAGACAAGGACAACGATGGCAACCTCTACGAGCGACTTACCGCATTGAAGAAGAAGGATCCGGATCTCAAGATCTACCTTGCAATCGGAGGCTGGGCTTTTAACGATCCAGGAAAGACTGCTACAACCTTCTCCGAACTGGCAACTTCCCAGGACAGTCAGAGCAAGTTTATCAATTCCCTCCAGTCATTTATGAGTCAGTACGATTTCGACGGCCTTGATCTTGACTGGGAGTATCCAGTTGATAAGGACCGAGGAGGACATTCTGGTGACTACAAAAACTTTCCCAAGTTCATGGAAAAGTTGAAAAAGACACTTGATCGTGGAGATAAAGGACTCACTATCACCCTTCCTGCATCATATTGGTATTTGAGATATTTCGACATCAAGAGACTGGTAAGTCCGTCCCTACCTAGTACGTGACCCATTGACTGAACACTCTGGACAGGAAAAAACTGTCGACTTTTTTAACATTATGTAAGTATTACACTTGATGCTTTTCGGATCATGGCGACTAATATCATAAATAGGAGTTACGACTTACACGGTGCCTGGGACCAGAAGGCAAACTGGACCGAACCGTATCTCAATGCCCATACGAACCTTACTGAGATTGATCTTGCTCTCGACTTGCTCTGGCGCAATGACATTAATCCCGATAATGTCGTTATGGGTATGGGCTTTTATGGTCGCGCCTTTACGGTCCAAACGCTTAGCTGCAGTGAACCTGGCTGCCTATTCAAAGACGCCGGCAAACCGGGTGAATGCAGTTCCGAGGCCGGTATCTTACTGAACTCCGAAATCGACGACATCACTAAGAAGCGTGGTCTCAAACCCAAGCTGTACAAAGAGGAAGCCGTCAAAGTCTTGAAATGGGGCAATCAGTGGGTTTCATACGACGATGAAGAAACGCTCAAGATGAAGACTGAGTTTGCTCAATCGCGTTGTCTCGGTGGCGCCATGGTATGGGCCATCAGTCACGATACCAAAGATGCCAAGTACAACAAAGCTCTGGCCAAGGTTCTCGGCCGAAAGGTCACAAGCGGTAGCCTTGACGACGACGAAGAAGCAGAAGAGTACAAGAAGGTGCTCTACCCGCAATGTCGCTGGACCAATTGCAAGGAGACATGCCCTAAGGGTTGGGTCACTGTTCCTCGGTCAGACAAACGCGCTCGTAAGGACGAAATCTTTTTTGATGAGACGGGCTGCGGCGGCGATGGCGGTCACACCTTCTGCTGTCCAGCGGAATACATGTTGCCAAGGTGCGGATGGTATGGTAAAGGCGGCGACATGTGCGGCAAAAGCAATGATCTCTGCCCAAGTGGTATGGTGGAAGTTGCGACTCTCCAAATTTACTGCAGCGCCAAGCAGCACTTTCAGGCAGGCTGCTGTACCACCGATGCCACTTCCATGAAGGTCTATCAAACCTGTCAGTGGGGGTCATATCCAGATTGTGACAGCGATGGCGAATGTCCAGGCAAGAATATGGACAGCCACAATACAAAGCTCCTGGCATACTCTGCTTCTGGATCTGGTGGTGGGAAGTGCAACCAAAAGAAGAACGAGCTTGGCACCAACGTTCCTGGAGTTCAGCTTCAGAAGTACTGCTGCGATGTTCACGATGAAGACATACGATTCGAAGATTGCCAGATCATGAAGGACGTGGGCCCGTTTCCCGATAAGCCAGGCCTATCCCCATACTACTGTCGCAGTGGTTGCCCTCCAGATCGGATCCGTGTTGCCATGGATACAGAGGTTGAACCATGTTCATACGCCAAGATTGGTGGCTGGGCGTTTTGCTGCAAGTCTAGCTTTGGCTACAAGAAACGCAACGAGAATCCCAAGGTTACCGGTATCAAGGACGTCATAAGACACTGGGCCAATGAGCCTACCTGCCCAAACAAACGGAACGACTTAGATAAGCGTTCGTCCTCACCCGAAGATATATCGGCTAACACGACAACCGACATAGAGCTCTTTTCCAGAGCCGACGATGTGAGTATCGATATAGGTGATATTCTTGGAGATATTCTCAGTCGAACTGGAAGTCCCGATATCCTTGATGCAGCAGAGACTTCGTGGGACAACTTGGTCGAGCCAGTCTTCCCTGAACTGACTATAAGGAACATCAAGCGATATCTTGGTGTAGGTCCTCGGTGGGAAAACGAAGGACCTCGGGCATCTGCTAATCGCATTGTTTGCAATCCCCACTCGTCAAGTGCCTGGATTTTGGTTCTCAAAGAGCGTGCGGATGGCGGTGGAGGCGGCGATGATGGAGGCGGTGGCAGCACCAAGATCCTCAACTGCACTTCTGCATGTCTCGGCGGTACCTGTGGTATTGCCACGGATGACCTGACAAAAAGACATCACGCTGTGCCTCGCCATCAATCTACACACCGGCATCACTGGATACATGCCCGCCAAGCTCCCCAGCCGAAGCTTGAAGTCGTAAAATTAATAGATCCTAGCGGCGATGATTTCAAGCTCGATGTTCTGGTTCCCGCGAATCCCTCTGTCAGAGAGTTACCCAGCGACCATGATGGCCTTGAAAACACGGCCGAGTTCGAGAGCCCCGATGATTGCTCCGACACAAGATTGAAACCGAAAGGAACATGGAACAGTCTCAGGACTATCGACTTTCAAAGTACGTCTCGCGTGCCCCTGAATTGCTACCACTGACATGCAGGATTAGCCGAGCATCCCTTCGATAAGGGTCTTCTGAAGCTGTTCTTCAAGTGGGCAGCCGCAGGAGTGTAAGGCAATTTCTTCAACATCTTAAGGTCGCATCGTTGCTTACTTTTAACAGTCTACCCAGCGGGAGGCCGGCCGCAAGTGGTGCCGTCCCTTTAGCATTCTTTGAAGCCATACCGACACTAGGGGAGCTGGACCGCTTCCGGAAGTTTTGGGAGCCTATCGCTGGGAATCCCAATTTCGACAATGCCAACCTCTTCGATCGTCTTTTCGAGTGCTTGGGTAGCTATACAAATGACAGAAACTTCGTTGTTACTGAGAAGCTGCTGAACGTGGTTAAAGGCGCGGTACGTTCATTCATGAAACACTGAGAGGGAGTCGACATCATGAAATGGCGAACTAACGCCTTCTAGATAATGCAGCACAAGGACCCCATGGCGTACATTGACCGCTTGGAAAAGATGAGGGATGACCCTAACGCATGCCTGGCAATTTTGCGGGCAGCCATCGCTTCATTTGACTATATGAATACCAAGACCGGCCCAAATGTTCATGGGAAAATGACGAATATCTTGGCTGACATGTGGAGTCAGTTGGTCACAGCCCAAACCATGTGGAAGCTCGCGCATCCAGATGTCAAAGCCGACATCGCAGTGTTCTTCAGGGACTGGCTGATCGACTGGTACGAAATGGCCGTTGTTCGCGCCAAAGGCTTTTTACTAGCGAGCATAGCTGAGATGAGAAATATTTGGGAGCACACAGATGACCCTAGGGCAGATCTGGTGTTAGAAACGTTGAGCGCACTGGAAGAAAAGATTCCATTCCTTCACATTCTCACAGATTGGGATTATAGATCTTAGTAGCGGCGACGTCTCTGTCTTGGTCTTAAGCCTTTTTCATAGCTTCGAATTAATCTACTTTTGCTTAGGTATTAGTTATGACGGCGCGGATATAATTTACTTATTTGTGATATACAGTGAAGCAGTTTATATGCATACTATTTATTTGTTTATGCAGCAGCTGTATTAGTACTGCCATTTTGAGAGTGGTTTTGGCTCGTGTCAGATGGGCAGTCGGGTTAGAATGTATTGAGAACGAGATATCTGGTAGTCATTTTTGTATCTTTAGTGAGGATAAGTCATTGCATTTTCAACAGACGACTTGAGTAAGTGCCTTCTAATCTAGGTCGGGTTTTCTGGCTACTGGTGGTTACGGTAGTAAATGCATTTCCATGCGTATTTCGGAGCATTTGTTTGTCGGATCCGCGTTCCAGCCACCACGCCATATGTACTCCTCTAGGTCCTCTTCTGGACCATTGAAAGACAGTACCGTATGGTAATTATCGTCCTTTCCCATAAGCGACTGCCAAAGGGCAAGCAGGTAACCCGTTGGTATTCTCATCCAGCCCCAATTGTTCCAGCCGTCCCGCCAGTCATACGAGATTGCCTTGACTACAAATTCGCCCCTTTCCATAGCTTCAAATACTGCTTTATCGGCAAGAAGAACGAAATTAAAAAGACGCCCTGCCATGGCTTCTTCTTCCTCCGGCCTATCACGAAGGCACACTTCGCGGATCTCGTGGACTCCCAGGCCGTCGAGTGATGGATCCTGACGAATGTCAAGATAGAACAAGTCTTTGATTCGTTTAACGTCGTCCGAATATTCTTTTTGGCTTTTATAGTACCAGGCTTTTGGTAAGAAATCAGCCCGTTGATGCATCAGCTCATCTTCAAAGGGCTCGTCTTGATAGTAGCCAACTGCAAGCATAGTTTGCTTCTTTAAAGCATCAAGTAGTGTATCCCATTGCTTATCGGACTCGAGACTATAGTGTGTGCGATAGATAGTGTAACCCCAATGACCGTAGTACTTTGAGTTTTCGGGAAGCGTTCTATCAAGCTTCTGCATGCGACGACCCCTCCCCACACGCGTGCTGGGAGGCTGCCATATCATGTCGATCATTTCGTGAGGCCTGACCATGTTGTTAAGGTGTTGCTAGTGCCGAATGCAACGTGAAGAAATTAAAATGCGGACGAGGTTTAAATTGGTGTTGTTACTTGTGATGCAGTTACTTGTAGAGGGGAAATGACGGAAGGGAAGTGTTCTCCATTTATTGTTTTTTATCAGTATGTGGTGGCCTCAGGCACTACAGGCCTGATCCCTGTAACCAACATAAATACTGGCTTTTCTTTTACTTTTAGGGAATAGTTACCATGCTTTTTGCTAAGAGCCTTTTTATTTTTTTAGGATACTAGCCAAGGTTAAGTCAAATAAATATTACAGGCTGACACTTCGCTGGGCGGTCGCTTTGTGGCGATACGTGCGAATTATGAGATTTTCAGAAAGCGGTGAATGCGGTTAAAAAGATCATGGGCAAAGGGAAAACATGTGATTCCCAGTGTAATGTTATGCTGTGTCGGTGGAGTGCTTCATACCAAAAGTGGTCTTATTTGCAGACCAGTAGGGCGCTTTAATCCAAGCCCGTCAGAGAAGGTGGTTGGTTACATGGCGGAATCAGTACAGAGTAATCAAGATGCTCTCATGTCGGCTCTTGTACTAATAGATGATGTCAATGCATTAATTACAAGCCCAGTTAGAAATACTTTATATTACACGCTTCCCCAGACAATTAGGATTTAGTAATTGGGCAAAATCGTCTTCAAGCCATCATCTACTAATAGTCAACCCTGAACCGAGTAAACTCGGGGATCCACTCCGGTCTTGCAGTCTGAGCTTCAGAACAATCGCCAAGTGGCTCAATGCAAGGAAGTCCTGGCCAGACATAAGTCTCAAGGTCGCGATTGGACAGTTCATATCGCATCGCACTGTGGATAGTACGAAAAATAGCATCCTCGAGAAAAAGCGACTCCCAGAGGTTCAGTATGTCACCGGTTGACATTCTAACCCATCCCGGACTGAATCGATCCTCGTCCTGATCATAAGCAACAGCTGTGATTACAAAGACTCCACGTGCAACATCTTTCAGCACCTTCTCATCGGCAACCAATGCAAAGCAATGTTTGGCCACTTCTATATTTTCCCTAGCCTGGGGAAGCTCTTTGCGGCAGACTTCTCGGATTTGAGGGATGTCGAGACCATCGAGCAACAATGCATCTTCCCGGGTGGTGAGACGAAAAAGCTTCTTTAGTCGATTTATATCCTCCAGATATTCGCTTTTATCGCTGTATTTTCCCCAGTGCCTTTTAATATCGTCGTTAAACATTATGCCCTCTTCGTGGTAGCCGAGTGCAAGTAAGGTCTGTCGAGTCACGGCGTCGATCAGGGTATCCCAATGTGTATCCGAGCCAGGACCATAGAAAGTACGGTAAACCGTGAAACCCCACCACGTTTGTCAGGCCATATTTCAAGCTTGGCTTAGTTAAGTAACCTCCGATATTGCAACCAACACACCAATCGCATCCATGACGAACTGGACCCCATATAAAGTGCAAGACTGACCAACCGTGTCTTTTTTCCGGTCTCTGGTACACCTCGAGCGGCTTCGCCGACAATAGCATACTTTTGAAGCTTTTTTGCAGACCGCTCGCCTAATGTCCGATTGGCAATGACACAATTGAGTCATTGCAATATGTGGTGCGCTATTTGCGGAGGACCAGTCGCTTCATACAACATAACATCCCATTACAATCGCCCAGAGGATTGTTACAAGTATGATCCAGATGTTATCGACCCAGCTGACGTCGAGTGGACAAATCAAACCCAAATCTTGGGCTATAATCCTTCACCTGCTGCAAACTCAAAGTCTGTTCCCCAGTATTTCCTTATACAATATGCTAACCAGACCAGGTTCTATGTATCTGGGCCAGCTAGAATTCATCGGTTCTTGAGCTTGTCTTCTGAAGCGCGACAAGATCCCACCCTTGAAGGTATTGACGTGCGTTCTCTGAGAGTCTACAAGAACGAGAAATGTCGTGAACGAGTGATTCCCTTCCACCCGGAATGCTACGAGCATTGGCATGGTATTTGACTGGGACTCCTGATACTACTAAGATCAGCAAAGGGGCACTCTATAGAGCTTTCGACCGATTCTCAGTTGTTAGAAAGATCCGACCACCAGAGCTAAGGTGTCTTTGCCTGGATTATGGGGATATCAATGAAGCTCAGAGTTAATACTGGATATGCATTCCTGGGAGAGAGTATACAGTCTCCAACCCGCAGTATAGTACTGAACTAAAGGATGAGATTGCCTCTTTTATTTCAGGTTCTGAGTTCAAGTGTGAGGCACTTCAGTTCTGCTGTAGAGCTAAGTCAGGATCAAACCCACTAGCAGCCCTTCCCGAAACAGTCATACTTACAATTTCGGAATTCTTGAACAATACAAGTCTTCTAAATCTCTTATTCGCCTCGCAGATGACATTCTTGAGCCTAAGGGACAATGCTTCTTTTTAGAAGAGGTAAATAGTAACCCATTTGCCCTACTTTTTCAAGCTACACGAATACTTAAGAGAACAGTCTTAAGCTTTAAAGGGCAGGGACTTCAGGAGGATATCCCTATGGGCTGAGAATGCTTTAAAGCCACGCTCAGGAGTCGCGAAATCCATGTTCCTAATCGCCAATTGTCGAAGAATTTGGAAGGTCTATAAGCAGATTGAGAGTCTTTATGTTCGAGAACCACAACGCCAACCTACTAAAAAAGGTTATATTATATATCAAGCTGTTAAAGGTAGGCTTTAGGTATTAGGCAATACTTAAGAGCTAGGCTTATACTTTAAGTTAGCTAATTTCTTATAAGGCTAGTATAAACTCCTATGCCTATAGATATTTAACCTAACTTCATATGGGGATATGGAGGTTAGGGTTGATGCGTGAGTTCAGAGAACAAAAACTTCTCAAAATGGGCCAAAAGCCAAGTATATGATAGAGCGAGACAAGCTTATTTTGATGAAACTAGACCCCGATTTTTCTCAAGTCTGTGGAATAAGTTATGATGATTCAGAATATTTAGTCGATTGATTCTAGTCAAGTTGGTTGATGACAAAGAATTTCTTGGCTCACGATAAATTCAAATAGGTATAGCGACGACCCACTTTGAAAGTCTTGGCTCACGATTAATTCAATCTGGTTTAGCGCGAAAACCTGGTGACACAATTTCGCGACCTTTCCTGATCAGTTGAAACCTATTACCCTAAAATCCAAGGCGACGAGGGGGAGAGCTACCATTCAATTGGCCTGGTAGCTTCATTGAGTCCTCAAGCCTTGACGAAATAGGGAGTCATATGCTAGTGCAAAATATCGTACAAAGACTTACAGTGCGTAGCTCTCTTTGCGATAATTCTAAAAAGAAATGTCTCGAGGTTGTTTGTAAGGCCGGGCCTTATTGGGCGCCAGCACCTTGGAAGGATGCCGCGCTCTTGTTCATTGTTTTTGCTTTTTTTAACGCGATTATGTAAACTACGAGCCCAGCCAGAAGACGCGTCTCGCAGATCTTAATGTTATGGAACCCATTTCCGTTGCCATCAGAGATCAAGCAAGATAATGTCTCAACCAGCCCCTAGACGTCGTGGTCGACCCAGGAAGACAGAATCTGAAGAAGCGCGGGTCGCTCGGGAGCGTGCTCTGCAGCGCGTACGATCACAACGATACTACGAACGAAAACATCAGCAAGCCGTGCAGCCCTCTCTCCCGCCCGCCGAACTGCACCAAACAGAATTCGTGCATTACCACCATACGTTGTCTCGGCAGTCACCAGCTGCATCGTCAACGGACCCGAGTACCGGCTTCCACCTGGAGTCGCAACTCCACATTCCCATACCAGATGAAGATCCACTGCCGGTCGAGTCTACTTTGATCGATCACGAACCAAGCGGCGTAGAGGTGGATTCAGCTGAAGGACCGTGTGATCTACCATCTGTGGAGGATGATGATCCACATACGGGTAATGCAACGCCCCAGTCTCGCCAAGTTATAGAAGAACAAACGACTCATTTCAGCCTGGGCACGCAATCTATCCCTCATTCAGGTAAGTCTCTTCATCTCACTCCCGTGCGAGATGCCTGTCAAGAATGGTTTCGCCTCAAATCCCTTGAAGCACCATCTCGAGTCCTGGCTACAACCCGCATAACTGACCCTGATTATAGCTTCTCTTCACCATATTGATGACGTCGCCGATGGCCATGATGTTGAGGATAGATCCTATGGCATCCCCGAATTTACCAATCACCGCCCTCAAAATCCGCCGCCTTCAGAGAACCCAATCCCGAGGCTCGAGAAACATCTTGCTCAGGAGTGGATGATGCATCCAAGCTGTTCAAGAGAAGAACATGATGCAGACCACGGGAAGTTAATCGAGACTGCTTGCCACCGTTCTTGTGACTCACTAGAAGATGTTATCGCTCGGCTCGATGGATTGATGAATGATGATCATAGCCATGACCCCCTACCGCATGTCACTGAACCCACTTCTGATATTCTCGATCATGCTTCTTCGGCGGACGATCCTTGCAGTAATAACCTGCCTCACAATTCTAATTCACAAGAGCACACAAGCTCGCGTCAACGTGATTACAGGGCAGCTTGCCAAATCGCTCTTGAAGGATCTCTATGCGGTGGCGTACCACCGAGTCTTTGCTTGGAAGCCAAACATCGCCTTGCACAGCCTTTTACAGATAACTTCATCCGAAAAACGTACGACGTCGACAGCATATGTAGTTTCCCCTCGTCCTTGGCTGTCGCCAGGTTGGGTATTCAGTGGTACCCGCAACCACATGTTATCTTCAACCTCACGGATGACGTTCACATCAGCCTCGACATCCCTACCGAAGGCTTTCATCGCAACAATCTTCAGCCGCGAGGGAGTTGCCAGCAACGACGTCTATTACATCATATCCCAAACTATTGCTTTGGACGGGTTCAGGGCTTGATAGATACATTCATCTGGGTGTTCTTCCCTGCTTTGTGCCATCGCCACATACATGATAACTCCTATAAGCGGACTTCAATTCCCAAGGAGCAATACACATTATGGTATGATAAGGTCCTATTGCCAGCGGTTGTAGCAGCAGTTCAAGATCCAAGCATACTCCAGTACATTCCCCCAAGCCGCCGAGTCGCTCAATCTACGTCACGCGCTCGACAGGAGGGTATCTCCACTGAGTGTCTTACAGGTGCAAATGCGAGTATGGATGTGCTTGGTCAAGGCACAAGGAGCAACGCACTCTCATACTCACTTCAACACAGACACCTTGGGGCGATATGGCAGGAAATTCAATCGCGAATAATAGCATTTCCACAATTCGCTGGCGTAAGACTATACATGGGGGCGAAGAACCTGAAGCTTGCATACATGCACTTGGATATCGCTCAGACCCTCAGTGATTTTGACAATCAATGGAATGCCGCTGTTGACAAGAAATTCCTCGATCCAGACTGTACATTTATCGACATTGGTCGTCAATATACCCCTCAAATTGGGTCTGCTGCTGAGTCTAATGTCCTTATTTGGCGCCGCTGCTGTCTGAGACGACTATGGCGGCAGCGACAAGCATGGAGTCGTCAGTACAACACGGCGAAGCCTGACGAACATAACCACTCACAGTCTTTTGAGCCACGTCAATGTGGCGTCTCAACCCTTCGTCAAGCTGAGTACCCGTTCGTCACCACGCGCGACGCGGCCGACATGACAATCACACCCACCCACAATAGCCGTGAGGCTCGTGAAGGTCTCCTCTATAGCCAGTTTTATAACCTCGTCAAGATTCCTTTTGATGCCGCCAAACAGTACCCGTTTCAGAACCCCCAGCTCGAAAAGATGGCTCTGGATCCTTCCTACCTCGCTGATTGTGAAAAGTCTACCCGTGGAAGTCATGCAAATCAAGCTTCTCTCAAGCTCGCTTATCGATTAAGCAAACTTCGGGTTCGAGCTGCCTTGATTCCAAATGGTGAAGACGAGATCCCAGTTCCGTTCGCATATGGCGTTCGAGCTGAGGATCGCCTCTCTTGGGCGCTTCTACAACGTATACTCCCTCACTTGGCCCCCTCGCAGACAGCCGTCTCGGCTGTCCATGAAGAGGTTACGCCCGACCTGGAGCCACCTTTTTTCGCCATACAGTCAAGAACCATGGCACGCTTCCTACATAGCCATATCAATAGGTATTGTTTCCTCTTCGAGCACATCAAGTCTCAGACTGGACCCAGTTACTCATTACCAGAGACTGCTGTTATGGCAATGGCGCTCCGTAGCCTCCGTTTCAGCATGTCTGGTATCATCGCAAAGGAACCATTGTTGTGGAGAGATCGATGGAGACAGGGCCGCAGTACTACACCACAAAACGATCAGCAGCAGGGTGACGAAGTAGAGCTAGAAGGTCTAGGCTTGTACAAATCTTCAAGGGACTATGGGCTAGGCTGGTGGCTCCCAGGTAAATTTGATTGGGATAAATGGCGCTTCAAAAATGATGTTGGCGATCGAATTATTGCGAACCACCATATCATACAACGCGATTATGGTCGTCAATGGAGGGTTATTCAGGACATTCGTGATGTCCATGCACGCATGTGGCAGGCCTATAAGTGGGCTCAGCATTACTCAGTTCGAGAACGGCCAGTCAATCGGGGCATCTGGCTTGAGTACCTGTACAGTACTGTGATCGAGCTCTTCCAATGCGACGTCTGGTCCGAAGCCGTCAAGAGCCTCGACTGGACGACAGGTTCTGACCTCAACGAGAAGGCGGCCACTGAATTCTCTAAATCTGACCCCCCAGATTATTGCTACGATGTTCTACAAGACTTGTTCCACGATCGACGCCGGAGTATCAGTCACACTCGACCATATCTTCTGACGGGTAACAAGGTTCGTTCACTGGATATCTGGGACCTTGTATGTGACCTCTTGGGATTTGATCTCCATGAAGGACGACTTGAACCACGAAAATACCATAAAATCACTCCTTATCGTATTGCTGTGCGGCGCAGTTTTGAGGTCATAAGTGAAGTCCTAGGGTGCGCAGAAGCGTCTCGTTGGTTCATGAAGCTTGGTCGGCTCCTTTTACTGACACATTGGATACTGCCTTGGCCATCCACTACAAATATCATTTCTACCACAAAGGAGAGCCGCAAGAAAGGCCTTAAACGGAGACTGATCTGGGTCTCTATTGTTTACGCCACTCCCGATCTATTACGTCTGTACAGCTGTCGTTCTACCGTACCTATTTGTCCTATGGAGGACAGGGAACGCCAGATCACAATAAGAGACAAGCTCTGTGAAACCATGATCACAACATCAGCCAGGCGCTTCGGAACGTCTGGATGGACACCCGAGTCCGACCCGTTGGACAGACGTTTTCACTGGACCCCTGATGATCTTCTTCAATGTACCGCTACTACACTTTTTGTTGATGCTTTCAACATTGGTCGAGCTGTTGAGCCCTGTAGCAATGGGAAGATCTACCCCCTTGCTGAACGGGGCCGACCACCGATATTGAGGCTAGTGAAACGTATACGTAATAGCACACTTGAGGAGTTAGATCAGTTATTTAGCGAACTCATCAGGATCGTACAGACCGAGTCCATGGACAAACAAGCTGGGAACAGCTCTATGCCGTTAGGTTGCACGATCCCCTGCTTAAGTCAGTCTTCCACTGGCTCTAACAACCGGATGACACGGCATGGATTCAGCCATCAGAAGTCTGCCCTTAACTGTGACCAAACAGCAGACGAGGACACAATAGAATCTAAATCTGTCGAGAGGGAGAGCGAGAGCGTAAAGAGCAATACAAGTGATAGCGACTCTGCCGATTCAAGCGGGTCATGGAAACCTCCCATACGTCTAAAGCGCGCGCTTAGGTCTCGAAAATAACATCATGCCTCACGTAATATTGATAACGTACTCAAGCTTACCGCGCGGAGATCCCAAAAAATTCGCCTCCACAATGTCCCCAACTACTGCCTTGGACGTGTCATTGGCCTTGCGGATACGTTCATCTGGGCCTTCTTCCCTGCCCTTTTCTCCGGCAAGCTCTCCGATCCTTACAGCCAGACCTGTATTCCCAAAAAGAACTTCGTGCACTGGTACGAGGAGGTGATGCTGCCCGCCATACAAGCTGTTGTCGATGACAATAACATACTCCAGTATATCCCAAAGACACATGCCATCGCGTCTTCGGACTGCAGTGCGCCCCGGGAAGCGTTAGTAGCTCTGGCGGTGGCGGAGGAAGATGAGGCCGATATGGAAGAAGAACTGGATGGGTTTACCGGAGCGAAAAGACGAGACGGTCCGGCCGCACAGCCGGGGTCACGACGCAAGCACTTCTACGTCACGCTTCAGTCCCGCTACCTCGCAGCTTTATGGGAGGAGATACATTCCAGGGCTGCTCTCTGGCCTGAATATGCAGGGTTGCGACTCTACATGGCTGCTAAGAACACCAAACTGACATGGATGCGGCCCACGTTCGAGTCGGCACTCGCGGAGTGGCAGCACCACTGGAATTCTGCGGTTGACGAGGCGTACATTGATCCGGATGTCACTTACATTGACATCGGCCGCCAGATGACGCCGGCCGATACAGGACCACATGGACGCGTACTTATCTGGCGCCGTTGCTGCATGGATAGGCTCTGGCGTCGCCGGCTACAGTGGAGCCGGATCCAAAATCGGCTGTATCATCGTGAGGAAGACGCTTGCAAGGACGAATCGGGCAAACGTCAGGCTCCGCCAATCCGCAGGACGACCTATCCGTTTGTCACTCTTCGCGATGCGAGAGACATGACCATCACTCCTAGTTCATCAAGCTGGGAGCTTCGAAACGGTCTCGTGTATAGCCAGTTCTACAACCTCATCAAAGTTCCCTTCGATGCAGCTAAGCAGTACCCGTTCCAGAACCGCCACACCGAGAGCATGGCGCTAGACCCATCGTATCTCAGAGATCAACGTAACTCCACACGAGGGGCACATGCCCACCAGTCCCGAGTACAATGTGCCTACCGTCTGAGCAAGCTCCGTATTCATCGCAACGTTCCTGCTGTCGACCAGGATGATGATGATGATGATGAGATACATCATGAAGAATCAACACATCACCCATTCACATATGGTATACGTGCAGAAGACAGGGTATCATTGGCCCTTCTACGGCGTATCACTGGTATGTTCTCATCTAGCCCCGCGCAGGATGGGTCAGGCGATGATGAAGAAGATAAAGAGAGGGACCATCCATTCTTCTCCGTTTCTTCTCAAACGATGGCCCGTTTCCTCCGTGCTAGCGTCAATCGATATTGTTTCCTATTTGAGTATGTAAAATCGCAGACCGGCTTGAAATATTCACTTCCCGAGACTGTTGTTATGGCAGCAGCGCTTCGTGGACTTCGGTTCAGCTACGATTGTTCCCTCATCGCGAAAGAATCGGTACTCTGGGGAGATAGATGGACGTCGACGCAGCGCGTGAGAGTTGAGGGTGGGGAAGCGCGGATCGTCAAGGTAGAGCGAGAAGGGCTAGGTCTGAACAAGACGTCTAAGTCGCACGGATTTGGTTGGTGGCTACCAGGGAAGTTTGACTGGAATACCTGGCGGTTCGCTTCCGATGTTGGCGATCGACTCGCCGTAGGTAACGACCTCCTACGCCAGGATTACAAGCGTCAATGGAGAGTCCTCAAGGATATTCGAGACGTTCACGTTCGCATGTGGCAAGCCCAGAGTTGGCTAGGGCGATATCGAGTGCAGGACGACGCGGCGGCAAAGAGACTGTGGCTCGAATACCTGCACTCCACAGTCATCGAGCTCTTTCAGCGGGATGTCTGGCGTGTGGCCTTGAAGAGTATTAGCTGGAAGACGGGCTCTGATGTGACGGACGAGGCGTCGATGAGCTATCCAGTGTCTAGTCCACCAAGCTTATGCTACGATGGGCTATCGAACCTGTTTCACGACCGTCAACGTGATGTGAGCCACACGAGACCGCACCTTGTCGCCGGAAACAAAATACGGTCGACAAGCATGAAGGATCTCTTTGATGACCTATTCTCGCCGAGCTCTACTGGCACGGCTATGAAGCGTCGGAGAGGGTGGGCTTCGCTGCCCTACCGTATCGCAACTCGTCGAAGCATCGAGCTCGTGGAGATGGGTCTTGGGGCGGCGGCCGCAACACAGTGGTACGCACAGCTGAGGCGGATTGTGCTATTGACGCATTGGATTCTGCCCTGGCCGTCAGACACAGAGCTTCTAACGACGACAAAGGAAAGCCGGGCTAACAATCTCAAACGCCGGCTTACCTGGGCCTCGATTATCCATAATACCCCATTGGATAAGTCCACAAGGCACCACGAGCCAGCTGTGCCAACGCGAAAAGTCAACGACGTAGATGGCCACGTCTCTGTGCAAGATGATCTATCGCAGCTATTATCGGAGGTATGCAAGCGTCGTTTCGGCATCACTGGGTGGGTGAATAGCTCAGATAATGCAAAGCCGTGCTACCACTGGTCTGCCGGGGATTTAGTCAGGAGCACGCGTGACTGTATTGACATTGATGCACTTCAACTTGGCCGTGCGGTTGAGGCGTACAACAGGGGTTGTATCTTTCCCGTCGTAGAGAGAGGCCATCCGCCCCAACTACGGATGGTTACACGCATCCGGGATAAGACTCTAGATGAACCCAGTCGATTGTTCGAGGAACTGTTAGAGGCAGGCGATGTCGACCCCAGCTCTCCAGTTGCGAGCATCACACCCGAAATCGGACAATCTCGCATGTTTTCGCGTTCCGCGACACGACAAGCCGAGCAAGACGCTGCAAGAGATCTGGCAGCACAGTCACGAGGATGTCGTTATCTGCAGCTACTAGCTAGGAAATATCCACGAACAGCGGATGAGCGGGAAAGGCTCCGGAGATATTTCCGACGGCGTGGCCGTGTACGAGCTGGCAAGGCTGTTGCCAATACGGATTCGATCCATTCAGGCGACACGAGTTTAACCGCGCAGACAGATGAAACGGATGGGTCGTGGAGGCCACAAAAACGTTTGAGAAAGGCAGTCAGAGATCAGATGACAGCCAAGCTAGAGTAATGTAGTAATCACTGTGAAGATCAGTCAAGACGGGCAGAGGCTTCTCCATAATAGATAGTGCAATAGCTACCTTTCATCCTTATGGCGAAGATAACACTAGTTTGAGGTGCACTGTCGAACCAGACGGGGGTGGGCGGCGTGAACGTATGCAGAGCGTACATGATGGGGTGAGAACTATGATGTACTCTCTTGCGCAATTTTAAGGCTACCTTTGTAGCGCACACGTGCATAAGTTATGATCGCAGCAGGCGACGGATAAAAAAAGCAAGTTGTTAGGTCCCAAAGCCTGGACAAGGTTTGTTGCCCAGCTAGAATAAGCCGTCGAGGTTTAACGGGAAATTAGGCAGTTTTGGCCGGCACCATACTTGGACCGATGTTTCAAAACCGACATCATACTCGACCCAAAAATTCTGTAAAATAATACACACCAAGTGAAGGAAAGAACTCCGACGCAATACTAAATACTAGATAGCCTAAGTCGAATATGTACTTTACGGTGGTTGAAGAGTAAAATACGTAGCGGCCACGGAATGGGTTGTTTGGTACAGGGTAGTTCGTTGAGTGTTGAAAAAATGAATTACCAGTAATAATATTCGGAAAAACCACGTCGCGACTCCAGCATCATCACCACCACTCCAACATGTATTTCTTCACGTAAGATGGGCGAAAAGTTATGTATTTGTGTTAAACAGTACAAGTCGAACGAAAACATACTTCAATATATTTCCCCAGAGTATTTCATGCCACGACGAGTCCCTTCTTCCTCGAGCCGGCTCAGCAATATATTTTTTGCGCCGGGAGTGGATGCATCTTCCTTTAAGATAAAAGGCACAGCGATTTCCTCAATAAGGTCACAAAACTTATGGATATCGTCCTTCTTAATGTCCCGTTTTGAACGGCAGACGAGAAGAATGCTTCGTTGCAGTCACAATTACGGCAACTAGGATGATGACCAAGGCCGGGGGGGGGGGGGGCAGGGGTAGCTGCAAGGGTTGGCTGGGCGGGTTCAAAAGGGAAGCAGTCCCCCAAATTTTGGAGCGGACCATTTCTCCACTTTCAACTACAGCCAAACTCAGAACAGGAAGAGCAGCGGCCATATTATGAATATGGGGATATACAGCAGCGAAGCGAGAAGGGTTGACGATCAGGTTGACAGATTCAATCAATTGGGTTTAAGTTTATTATTAACATATGCCTTTTCTCTTTTTTCTCTCTCTTTTCTTTTTTTCTCTCGTTTTTCTTCTTCTTCTTCTTCCTCTTCTCCGGCTCTTTCACTCCGTTGAGATTAGCCACAGTCGACCCTCCCCAATCTATGTCTCTCAAGTCGGGGCTGTAGAGACAATTGTACTACCGTGATGGTTTAGGCAATTGATCTTAGGATTAAGGGAGCAGACGGGTAGCCCAAGGGGGATATTAGTGACGTCTGCGGTTTTTCTTGGCTGGTCGCCTTGCCCATATATGCAGTGCATATTGAGCTCGGAGGGTTCCTATCCGAGGCGATTCATAAATGGATTCATGATCAACTGGTTGTCTGTTCCCTATTAGACTGGAAAGAGATTTTTGCAGTCACGGCTTGGTGTTCTAATAGGGAAACCTAGGCTCTCGCTGCTGTAGGATGAGCAGGGCGGCCAAGCGGCTGATTAATCTCGTCTCAGTTGCCGGTATGGGATATGAGATGAGATAGGTAGGGGCTTGGATTTGAAGGGAAGGGGAACATCTGGGGTATCGCTTTGATGTTTTACCCGTAGCCCTAAGTCTAAAGCACAAGCACAGGTTTTGGATTGGATTGGATTGGATTGGATTGATCGAGAAAGGTAAGAGGCCAGCTGTTGGGGTTAAGGGGGGGAAGGCAGACTTTTCGCTCTCCGAAGGGAGAGTCTTGAGAGTAGTTTTGTAGTTGTTGTCGGTGAGGACTCCAGTGCCTGGTAGTAGTAGGGAAGCCACTGACGGGTGACGCGGAGGGTTATCTGGGTTAGTTAGTCAGGGTTTCACAAGGGGGGTCAGGGTTGAAGGTTGAGGGTCTGCACAGTGCGATACAGTGTATTTTCGCACGGCCCTGAATAGGGCGTAGACTAGGTATAAGTATAGTGCAAAACAGAAAAGACAAAAAGGACTTTTTAAGACTTTGGGCGGGTGGGTGTACCGCTGTACGCGCGCGAGCGCGTGTTTAGCACTCGGCAGAGGCGCGGTAGCGCAAGAAAGAGAAAGAGAAAGTTGTGAAGAAACGACGGCAGTATCTAGGGATACACAGTGCATACAGTGCTAATCATCAGCGGCCGGCACTGTGTCGGGTTAGGGTTAGGGTTAGGGTTAGGGTTAGGGTTAGGGTTAGGGTTAGGGTTAGGGTTAGGGTTAGGGTTAGGGTTAGGGTTAGGGTTAGGGTTAGGGTTAGGGTTAGGGTTAGGGTTAGGGTATCTCTC
>NW_025763710.1:0-81516 GCF_020744475.1 Fusarium redolens
AAAATAAAGGTAAGTAATAATAATATTAAGAGCTATTTCTTAAATAATATAAGCTATTTATATTAACTTATTAAGGCAATATAAGATATAATAAAAGATTAAAAATATAACTTTAAAGATACCTATATATAAAATAAGGTTCTTACTATATATAAATATTTAGGATTAAGTAAAGACTACCTAGGTAATTTACTAATAGTGGTTTTATTAAAGGCACTTAAGTTAATTAATAAGTAATATTATATTACTTATAAGGTAATACTTATTAAGAAGAATCCCTTTTTAAAGCCTCTCTTAAATTATAATAATAATTACTTAGTTTTTATTAAGCTTAGAGTCCCTTATTATTATAAAGTCTATATAAAGCTAAGATCTATAATATCTTTTACTAGATATAATATCTATTTATATTATTAATTATAAGATTTATTATCTTAAGATCTATATTAATAAATTCTTAATCCTAGGATTGCTACTGCTCTATATAGCAGACCTAAAAATACCATATAGCCTATACCTTTAAGAATGGCTATTAGCAGGAGTAGCTAAACTATTAGTTAACTAACTAGCCTAGCAGTAAGCTAGCTAGCAGGCTATAAGAAAGGTTAGCTATTATAAATTATTAATAAATCTATACTTACTAGGGTCTTATTAAAACTAAGCTAATATAGTAATATATAGGCTAATAGTAAGGTAAGTAGTATATTAACTTAGTATTAGATATAAAGTTAGTTAGCTACCCTTAAATCTAAATAAATAATAGGAGTCTGTACTAGCAATTAGAAGATATAACCTAGTATCTAGAGGATAAGGAGTTAATAAGAACTAGTTAATAGTAATAAAAATATACTTCCTTTTATAGTAGTTAGAGAGTAAAGCATTAGATATATTTCCTAAGTAATAAATAGAGTAAGAATTTTCTATTTAAAATAAGACCTCTTAAGATACCTTACTATACTAAGATCTTAAGTACTAGGAGAGCTTAAGGTAAGAATAAGGTTATATTAAGAGAGCTAGTTATACTAGGTTTATTAGGAAGTATTTATAAGTCTGCGAAGAACTGACTAATTAAATATTATTTAAAGTTATGCTGCTATAAGGTTATGCCTTTGTATTAAAACTATTATGCCGCTTTATTAATTCCTTATTTATAAGTAGGGTTTATTATTAGGTATTTTAGGAATTATTATTAAGAAATAGTTATTATTAAGTTTTATTTATTTATATATCTTATATTAATAATACTTATATAATAACTATAAGATCTCTATATATCTTATATATATTAAGAGGGTTTATATATTATTTAATTTATTAAACCTTTCTTCTTTATATAATAGATTTATAGTATTATTAGTATAATATACTTTAATATAAATTATTTTAATTTATTAGTATTTCTATATTCTCTAGCTCCTTATATATATTATTTTTTATATAAATTATAATATTTAATACTAAATTTATTAAATAATAGTTAGTATTTTTATTTCTATTTCTATTTAAGGTATTTATCTTATAGAAATATTATATAGCTTATTATACTATACTTCCTCTATATTTTATACTTTATATATATTATTATTTATATACTTAAATCTAGTTTCTAACTTCTTATTCTTTCTACTATAATTCTTCTTTATCTTATAGGGTTATTTTAACCATAATATTATCTATCTATTTAGATACTTATACTAGCTTATCTAACTTAAAAGTAATTATTTTTCCTTTATTAAGAACTTTTAAGGTTTATAGCTTTCCTAGCTTCTTAATTTTTTAGAGTTCCCTTTATTAAGTATTTTATTATTTTTTATAATTTAAGTTATTATAAAGTTTTTATTTTATTTTTATTATATTAGGCTAGCTTAATAAGATATTTTAGGTTATTAGCCCTTTTATAAGTATTCTTTTTCCTTTAGATTTAATTCTTAGTTTTCTTATCTCTTACTAATGGATTTTTTATATTAACTTCTTTATATATAAAGAATAAATCTTATAATTCCTTAATTAAGCTATTTAGGTAAGGGTTTTATTATTATAGTTTATTTATAGATTTTAGCCTAGTAATATTATAATCTTTTTTATATATTTTTAAAATCTAAATATATATAGCTATTTATAGATTTTATACTTAGGTTAATTTAAGGGTTTACTTACCTTAATTTAAATCCCTAGGCCTTTATAATTTTAAATAGTTATATATAATATATTTATTTTTATTATAATTATAATATTTAACCTTAAATATATCTTATTATTAGTTATTATAATTACCTAGTTAAGTTCTTTTAAGTATTATAAATCCTACTTATATTTTATATAAGGTATTATTTTATTAATTCCCTTATTATTATTTTTAGTTTTAAGAGTTACCTTAATTATTATTATTATATTATTAGTTAATGTAATATAAATTAAAGTTATTACCTTATTTATAGTTAGCTTTTTCTTTTTATAGTTATATTATTATTTACTAATATTAATTATTATAATAATATATATAATTAAGTTATTAAATCTATTAGCTAAATATAATTTATTTTTAACTTCTTGTTTTAATTCTTTATAATAGACTTTTATTAAAGCTTTATTATCTTATTTAATTTTAAATATAAATTATTAAAATTTAATAAAGTAAGTAATATAAGACTTATATTACTTAAATATAAATAACTTTATTATAGCTTATTATTTTTTATTAATTATATTAAAATTATTTTTAAGAGTTTATTTAAAATTACCTTAGTTTTTAAGAATATTTTAGGTATTTTAGTTTTATATATTTTCTTTATTTTTAAAAAAGTCTCTTAAAATAAGTTTAAATTAATCCTTTACTTTTCCTTAAATTAAGCTTATAGTATATAAAAGTTTCTTTATAAGTATATTTAGCTTATTTTAATAAAGGCAGAAATAAGCCTTTATTTAGGTTAAGAATAGGATTATATTTATAGCTTGGCCTTTAAAGGGTTCTAGCTTAAGAGGCTTAAGTACCTCTTTAAAGTCTTATTTATTATTTCTTTTATTAGCAGTTATAGTAAGATATATATTTACTTAAGCCTATAAAATATAAATAATATTATAAAGCTATTAAACTTTAGCTATTATTTTAATAATACTAAATAGTGCTTTAATATAAGGAAGTGCTAGGCTAGTATTACTAAATATCTTAATAATATAATATTATTTAGTTATTAATATAATATATTTTAAATAAAAGCTATTAATATATAATAAGTTAAGGGTTTTAAATAAAGAAACTAATTTATATTAAGTTTATATTTATAAATTATATAAGTTATTATATTAAATAAGTTAAGTATTATATTTCTTAATAATTAAGTAATACTTATTAGGCTTATTAATATAAAGAAGTTTTATTAATATTTAATAAGTTAAGTTTTATAAAAGTATTAATAAATATAAATTATATATTAAAAAGAAATTATAACTTAATAAAGAATAAAAATATTTTAAGAATTAGATTTTTAAGGATTATTAGTAATTTATAGTAATCTAGTTTTAAAGTATTATTATTTAAGTAATTTAATAAAAGAGGATTATTACTAGGAGAAGTAATCCTGCGGTAATTAGAGGAAATTGTAGGGGCTACGTGATGTAGCCGCGTAGGTTATAATACGTACCTAGTCTGTGACCGCTGCTGATTTCCTGATATTGGCTGTAGATAGTCTCCTTTTCTTTGCTTTTTTGGCCGAGGCTGCCCCTGCCGGAGGCCTTTATAAGCCAAGTAAGGAGAGGAGCTTTTTCTGCCTCTGTAGATATGATTAATATCTCTTTATAGGTGAATTTGCCGTGCTTCAAGATCCTTGCTATCTTCTTCCTTCCCTATATAGTATCTCTTCCTTATGCTACTATTAGTGCTATACTTATTAAAAATGGCGTTATATATAGCCTCTTTCTAGTCTTAAAGTATACTATAGCGCTTCTAATAAGGATACTAGGTCTTTTTTTATAAAATAAAGCTATTTATTAATATAATATTAAGAAGAAAAGATTAAAGTAATACTTACTAAGGATTAAATTAAAAATAATACTAATATAAAGAATAAAATTTTATTTAATTACTGCAATTTATATAATTTATTTTATTATTATATTAAGCAGTAATAAAAGGAATAGGGATTATCCTAGCCTGATTTCTATTAAAGACCTCCTTTAGGCGCTATGCCTCTGCCTTTATGCCTCTTTTAGTAGGTAATTTCCTCTCTTTTAGTATATAATTAAGAGGGGCTATACTATATATAGTTAAAAGGAAGAGTACTTTAAAACTATCTTTCTAAGTAATTTAAAAGACCTAAAGGGAAGGAAAAGAGATAGGTTAATAAGGGAAATATATTTAAAAGTTATTTATATCTATTTATCCTTTACTAGAATTAAATATACCTTATTAAATAATAATAGCTTATTATTAAAAAGCTTCTTAATCTCTTTTATTTACTTTATCTTAATAATAATATTATAATTAAGGCATACTATACTTATAGCCTTATATCTAACTTACTAAAGTAAGTAAAAGAGCTATAATAATAAGAAGAGGTTATTTATAATAATATAATATATCTATATTAATAGCCTTTTTAATAAGTAAACTATAATGCTTTATATATTACTAAAAGGAATCTTAATTTATAGCTTCCCCTTTTTACTATTTAGTATTAATATATCTTTTACCTTAACTATTATAGCTATAATTAATAATACCTTTATATACTAAAGCTACTATAGAAAATAGCCTTATTATGCAATAACCTAGATTTTAAAGCCTACTAATATAGGCTTTCCCTTAATAAGTATTATCTCTTTTAATCTACCTATAAAAGGGATTATATACTTATCTATAATTAGATTAATCCTTAAATAATAAAGCTTAATAAATACCCTTTATATATATTTAAACTACTCTTTAGCTACTTATAAGGTCTTTAAAAAATCCTTCTTATTACTTATATTAAGATTAGTATAATTAAATATATAAAAATACTATATAATTAGCTTAAACTTCTATAATAATATAAACTTTATAAATAAATAAAGGGGGCGCTAATTTCCTAAGCTAGGGGCCTTTTAATAGTTTATAAGGGATATTTCCTTATAAATTCCTAAGTAAATAAGGATACTAAGCTATATATAAGCTATTAAAGTAGAGATACCTTCTTAAGTATATAAGCATAAGTAGTTAAAAAGGGGGGTATTCTAGCTATCTTTAATGCCATTATTAATATAAAAAAAAAGCCTAGTCTTTAGTATATCTAACTTATAACTATATAAGGGAAATAGGTATAAAAAGCTAGAATAATTTAAGTAGTAATTAGGGCAGAGGGTTAATTTAAAAATTATAATATTTTATATTAAAAGGTTAAAATTATTACTGCAGCCCTCTTTAGGCAGAATATTAATTATACTAGTAGGGTTATTAATAGCTACTATAAAAGGCAGGCTATTAAAGCTATAATTATCTAATATATATATCTTTTTAGAGCTTATTATTTTAATCGAGACTCATTAAGGTTAATTTATATGAGGATTTTGATGATTTTGGTGGTGTTGAAAGAAGAAGCTGTCTGACGGGAACTTTACGTACCCTGCAGGTACCTGCAAAAAAGCGGGGTAAGTGACCTGTGGCAGTCTTATGCCGCTCAAAGAGATAGTTATGTTTGGCACCACGCTGCGGACTTCGAGACGGTGGGTTCAAGCACCCGGAGATAGGCTGTAATTGCTGGAGTGGATTACGACGTGCATAGAACAAAGCTAGAACCTTCTCAAATTCCTCAATGCCTATTGTAAATCTCTATTCTCCACTGGTTAAATTGATGTCGCTATGGGGCTCAGTTATATTATGGCTTATTATGCTTTACATATTGAAACTCCGCTATACGGACCGAAAACGATAGTAAAAACTGGAACGGTTGAGGAGTTGAACTTTATATAAACCGTCTTCTTCTCACCTCAAAGATTTAAATCTTCATCGTTTTACCAAGCATCACTTGGAATAACACTACTATAGCCTACATTTTATCACTCATATAGTCATAAAACATGGTCCGAGTTTGGTTCGTCACTGGTTCCTCTGAGGAGCCGGCCGCGTTCTGGTTGAAAAAGTCCTCGAGTCAGGCGATATTGTCGTCGCAACTGCTCGCAACCCATCCCGACTCGGCGATCTCGTCACCAAGTATGGACCCGATAAGATCTTCGCAATTAGCCTTGATGTGACAGACTTCGACCAAGCCAATAAAGCCGTTAAGGAAGCTGTTGATAAGTTTGGCCGCATTGACGTGGCTGTTGATAACGCTGGCCATGCAAACCTGGCATCTATTGAAGATATAGACATGGAAGGTTTCCGCGCGCAAGTCGACGTTAACCTTTTCGGTGTTGTTAATGTTACAAAGGCCGTTGTGCCTATTATGCGTTAATAGAAATCTGGTCATATTATCCAAGTGTCTTTAATAGGAGGCCGAATCGGTATACCTGGAGCAGCAGCATACTAGTGCGCCAAGTGGGCGGTTGGCGGATTCTCGACTGTTTTATTAAAAGAAGTCGCACCATTCGGCATCAAGGTTACAGTCGCCGAGCCCACTGGCATCAACACTAACATGGGGGCTACTGCTACTGACAACTCCAAGGTCAGTGAACCTTATGAGCAGACTGTCGGCCAGATAATCCAGCTTATAAGTAAGGAATATTCAGGCTGGACGGAAGTTTCTGAGATAGCAAGGGCCATAATTCACCTTTCGAATGTGGAGGATCCTCTGCTGAGAATTGTCCTGGGCAAGGATGCACTCTGAAAAGCGGAGATGGTGGCTAAGACTCTTGCTGACTCTGATGAGAAGTGGGCCAAGGTCTCGAAGCTGGAGTTCTGAATGCATCTAGTCCTTGAGACCTAGCGATAGACTGAGAAGATACTGGATTATTTGTGTACGATAGTCAATTCACGGGCGTCATTTTTTATCTAAACTTACATCCGATTGTTTCCACTAAATACACGATAAACTGATGTCTACTAGTCGAGCCGTTACATCCCCTCGTATCTGAAGTTATATTACATTCAGTGCCTAGCAAGATGATAGGAAATGCCGTAACTATAGGGAATGAGGTGGGATCCACCTCGGCAGTCGAAGCCTTGAGCTTGAATATTCCCGTATAAGATTAGCAACAGGCAATTTCTAAACTTGGCCGTCCTTAGAAGGATCCTGCCCTGTCGCTGCAGAGCGAATGCGTCTTCACGGCTAACAATACCGCGACCAATAACACCTTATAAGGGCATATTAAATCGTCCAGCAGTTCAATATTACTAAAGAACCCCCGCCTACGGTCGAATTATTCGGCCTTACCTTGCGTATGACCTAGCCTTATCTATTTCTCCTGATAAGGTTCAGCCTGGACTAGATAATATTCTAGATAATGAGTCTGACCTTAAGTCCGAGGTTAAACGTAACTTTTTCTACCATCTCTACGTGGTCTTCATGCTTATGTAGAAGAGGGCAACGGCGATGATATATCAGAGAGCTTCGGGTTGAATAAAGATGTTACGTCAGACCCATCGATCTCGGCGCAACCATTACTGGTTGTGCTCGGTATGAAAGCCAATCGCCTTAGCGCAGAGGGTCTATTTCTTTGCTAATGACAAGTTCTCTGGTCACATCATCATTGTTGTCACCAGACCTATCTTCGAGATCGATAGTGGATAGAGCCGAAACCATGCTCAGCGGATATCTTCAAGCGATTATTGAACAAAAGCAGCCAACTGAGCCGCTGTCGCTCTGTAAAATGTACTATATTAATGTATATATATTAAGAAAAATAAAGCCTTAATAATATTTAGGACATATATATATATTTCGCCTTCTGTATTAGCTCTACCTAAGGATATATATAATAATACAGGAATATTATATTCTTCTTATAGATTAAATAAGAATACTTAACTAATTTCTGCAAAAACTTTTGCTAGAATTCTTATAATTGCAGATTTATTTCTATAAAGCCGGTTTTATTTGCCGAAGTCTTATATAAGCTTAGTTATCAAAGTCCGCAAGGTCTTTATCTCAGCATATCGCTAACTTATCAGGTTTCCCCAGTTCGCTAGATTCGCTAGTTAAACTTGAACATTATGTTACACGACTATCAACAATTCAACTTCAATTTAACAACTTACCATAATACCTAGAAGTCAAGAAGCAAGAAGCATAATCACTTTATTGCATAAACCGTATATACTACGATCACTTAGCCCTGCATTAGCCTATCCTAATATCTATAGCTTTTATATAATAGCTCTAGTAAAAAAAGACAGCATATTTCAGGGCCTTATAGATAAAAGGTAATTAATACTATATATAGGGGAGTTTAATTATTAGTAACAGGTTTTACTGGCTTATAAGTCTAATAACTACCTAAAGGAACATAACCTAACTCCTAAAAAGATAAGTAATAATTATTATAGTATAATACTTCCTTTTAAGATCCTTAGCTATTATATATATATATTAACTCTTCTAGTTATATAAGGTAAATACTTTAATTAGCTTACTTCTATATATTAAATTAACCTAGTTTATAAACTTAGAATATTATTTATAGACCTTAATACCTTAAGGCTAAAATATATCTTTTTAATAAGTATTAAGCTAGTATTAAGATCTATAAGAAGTCTTAGCTAATATAAACCTGGCTTAATTAATTATAAGGTTAATATTATAGAGTATAACTTATAGCTAGGCTTCTATAGCAGCTAGACTCTAAAGTGCTTTATTATACTATTAGCCTAATAAATAGTTTTTATTCTATATTAGTTTGGGATTTTTTGCTATATCTATAATAATACTAAGTAATTAGCTATAAAATAAGTAAGGCTATCCTATATATTATAGCTATAGTATTATTTTATTTTATTTAATATCCTAGTTATTAGGCTAATAGTTATAGAGCTTTATAGGCTATATGTTTAAAAATAGTTAGGGTTGCTAGAGTAGTTAATATATTATAATAAAAGTAGATAATAGATAAGAATAAATTAATTAAGGAGGGTAAAAACTTAGTTATATATATACTGGCATTAATAAAGCCCTTTTTATATTTTTATAATTGTAACGGTTGCACAAGCCGTTAAGCCACAGGGCAAAAGATCGGGCCATAATCGCTATGCAAGCAATTATGGGTGTGCTACAGCTGCCTTATAGAAGCCTTATAGCGCTGTTACGGGCACGAATCGTAACAATAATATAGTTATAAAATATATATAATTAAGATATTAATTTATATATAGGCGCTTAGGAGGTAATATTACCCTATATTATAAAAGTAAAGCTAGCTAGGTAGATTATATTAAAGGAATAAACTAGCCAATAAGAAGGTTTATTATATACTTTTAATTAAAAACTTTACTAAGACCTCTTAAAATACCATTCCTCTTTTAATAAAAGAGGATTTTATAAGGGTATAAGTTAATAAGAGGTTGTAAATTTCCTCTTTTACTAAAAATAGGACAGATAATAAGGATATAGACTTAGCAATACAAAAAATTCACATATGCCTAGATAACCTCGCGGCCGCCGCATACTTACAGGGCACACTATCAGACTCCTCTTAAGATATTTTTCTCAAGTTCCAGGCTTTAATAGCATTATATAAAGCCATATAGGTTTATTAAGTGCCAGGATATACTAATATCCCTAGTAATAAATAGGCTAATAAACTAGCAAAAGTAGTATTATTACTACCTAAGCTTAAAAGTACTTAATTAATACTAGCTTACCTCTAAAGGATTATAAGATAATAACTAAAAGAAGTATTTAAAGTATAATAATCTATATCTATTCCTAAGTAATATAAGAGATTTAATCTTAAGGTAATTACAGGCTATCTGCTAAAGCTCTTACTCTTGCAAGTAGCCTTATACTATTTGCTAGCAGTAAGATCCCTCTATAAGGACTTTACTATATACTATAAAAGATTTAACTATAATAATATATACCTGGTCTGCTTATATAGCCGATATAAGGCATTAGATTATATTTTCTATTATAGAAAGGTACTGCCGCAGTATCAGATAAGGCTTACACCCTCACCGAGTGCAGCAGTAAACCTTACAATAGGAAAAGACTTTACTAAGTTTATCGACCTATCTAAGGATAGCGCGTTCTTTGGAAAGATTTATCCTTGCTATTAGGCAACGACGACCTGAGAAGCACTTGCGACTCTCCTTCCCTCTTTATCTTCCATATATTTTTTTTATTACCTTTTCTTTCTCTCTCTTATATGCTTACGGCCAGATAAAGGGCGCTGGCACGCCCTTCATCTGGCCGGGACTACCTTGAGGTAGTCTTGAGCCGCCGCACACACAGACTGATCTCAGCTCTCCTGGTATCAGGCTCCAAAAGCGGCTGCGATATGCCAGCTTTGCCTGGCCATCCCGCTGACAGGTAGCAGGCTCGATAGGATGCGCCATTTGTGCCGATGATATGCTGGATAGAGTGCGGTCTACTGACGCGTTTGCAGAAATTGGATTCTGAGGGGAAGACTAATTTCGCATCGCGAATGACTAATCCTTTATGGCTAATAGCATTTCTATAACTAGCATGTAGATAGATTCTGATTCCTCTAGTTCAGCACGTCCTGCGCCCCAGTAGGGGGCTTTTCGGGGCCTATGGCCCCCCGGACGAAAAATATACATAACATAACATAATATACTAAGACTATAAGTGAGGACTGGGGTAAGAGTAATGGCAGCCCTATTACTGGTCAGATGGCTTTTACCGGACCTGCAGAGGTGCTTCATCAGACCCGAGTATATAATAGAAAACTGAGTTAATATAAACAGGACCTTAAAATAATAAAAGGGTACTATCTTTACTATTAAGTAAAAGGGAAACTATTTAAGTATATATTAATAGCCTATACTTAATACTTTAATTAGATTTATATAAAGAAAAAGGCACTCTAGGATTACTAGAGTAAGATGAAAGTATAGATAGATATCTATGCAGTATATTGGAGATGCTATTAGCTATAGGAAATCTGCTAAGTGGCAGATCTAGAGTATAAAGGGGATAGGTTATATAAATTCCCTGATATAGTAATGCTATTATGCTTTAGGGCATTTAGTTAATAAGGGCATACTTAATAGTTCTTAAAGTATTTTAACTAGTTATTTAAGACTTGCTAGGAGTATATAATAGGGCTTAACAAGGATATATCTCTAAGAGGTAGTTGATGTGTGAATGCCAACTATATAGCTGCTTTATTACCAAGGGATTTCTAATAGGGCTAAGGAGAATAAATAATATAAGTATTATTAACTTATTATAGTTTTTACTAGTTTTATAATATATTATTAAACTCTAACAGTAGCTACTTTTATTAGGCTTTATTATATTATAAGTTTAGTCTTTTTCTAGTAAATAAAAGATTAATAAGATTATTTTATCTTTCTAATTGTTTTTTCTTCTTTTTTTTTTCTTTTAATTATATTACTTTTACCTTAATAGGTAGTTTATTTAAATTATAGACTATAACTATAGAAGCTATAAATGCTAATATACAGAAAGGGCTTTAGGATAGTATATATAAGTCTAAGCTTACTATAAAGGTTAAAGCTAAAGATATAAATTTTAATTAAGATATTTAAAAATTAATAAGTAGTTAAAGAAATATATTATAGTAGAGGAATAGAGAAAGAAATTAATTACTTAGGTATTACTTTAGTATAAAATTAGAAAAATTCAATTTATTATTTAATTAAACAGGTTAAAAGGTAATAAATAATTATAAATATTTCTGAGTTGTGTCGTTGCAGAAAAAGAGAGCGGACTCTCTTACAAGTCCTCCCAGCCTATTTATTTCCCAATTCTCGGACTATGAGCTAATGGACGCTCCACTGTCGTTGTCACCTTTCCCCAGTTCCTCAGGTTTTCTCCAGTGTCTGGCCATGCTATCCTTGTTTCAGCTATGTCATGTGGTTGACGAGACGCTAGAATCCTTGGCTGGAGCCATTTCAATAGTTTCGGCTACCGGTCATCTTCAGATATGATAAGCGCTTTGATCCTCGGAGAACGTTAGGCGACGGCCCCTCGCTCTTTGACAGGGGAATTGTTACTCGGCGAACAAGGGCGATCTGTGGTCAAGACCGCTTCGTCGGCAAACTTTTGGATGGATGCAAACGCCAATCTCTTGCTCCGCATGTGCGGAATAATTTGGAACTTCAAAGATTCTCAACCGCCATCGCATGTGTGACTGGAGGTGGCACTGAGGGAAGATGGTTGACTGAGAGCTTACAAAGGAACCAGCCTCGGACGATTGAGGGCGTGAGAAACGTGGGAGAACCTCTAAAGACAAACATATGACAGTGGCAGGGCGTTTGGATACAGGTGTAGAAGTGAAGAGACGGTCAATTTGAGTTAAGATAAATAATACATAATAAAAGCTAGGTATAGATACCTCGATCCATCAGATGCCCAACCCACGAGAAATCAAGACGTCTATTTATCGAGAGCTTGGCTTCGACACTATTTTCCAGAAGGTTAGCAGTGAACTGACTAAAACCCCAAGAGAGAGATAAATAGTGGCTAAAGAAAGGAGGAGAAATCTTACCATTTGCCAGTAAACACCACGCTTGGCAAGAAGATCGTGATGATTCCCCTTCTCGAGCAACTTGCCATCCCCAAGGACAAAGATGACATCGGCATTCTGTACTGTTGCAAGCCGGTGGGCAACAGCAAGCATTGTCCGCCCTTTGCCAGCGCGTTCAAATGCTGCCTGTACCAGCTTCTCACTCTCCGAGTCTAGCGAACTAGTAGCCTCGTCAAGCAACAAGATGTCAGGGTTACGCATAAGAGCCCGTGCAATAGCTACACGCTGTCTCTGCCCTCCTGACAGAGTCACTCCGCGCGAGCCAATGTGAGTGTTGTATCCTTCCGGAAGAGACGCGATGAAGTCGTGGATAGATGCTTCGCGGCATACTTGGTGGAGTCTCTCGTCTGTGATGGTGGACTCGTCGACCCCAAGAAGAATGTTTTCCCGAAGTGAACCTGTATAATTGTTGGTTAGCATGTAATTGAGCAGTGCTGTGCGTTTGCTCGTACCTTGGAACAAGCTAGACTCCTGCGCCACCAGTGAGAGGCGACTGCGGTATGCGTAGACGTTGTTGGCAGCAATATCTTGGCCATTACACAGGATGCGACCATGATCAAGATTGTAGAATCTGTTTAGCAACCATGTATTAGTATGTATTATCTATATGTGAGAGAGGTGGTTTTGCTTACCTTTCGAGAAGAGAAATGATGCTTGACTTTCCGCATCCCGATGCACCAACAAGGGCTGCAAACTGGCCCTTTTCCACAGTGAGACTAAGTCCCTTGAAGACTGGCACGTCTCGTGTAGGATACTTGAAGTGGATGTTATCCAGTTCAATCTTCATGCCGTCGCCATCAGACTTAAACAACTCGCCACTCACACAAGGGTCGTCTTTCACTTGACTGCTCCTCAGGCTCAGGATCCGGTTGGCCGCTGCACTGACTTGTGCAATGTTGGGGCCGAAGCTGAGTGCTCGTCCTGTGGTCTCGCCCGCGTTCAAGATAGATATAAAGCACACAAAGAAACTCTCGAGGTTGTACTCGCCCTTCAGCAGTAGGCGACCCCCATAGTAGAGTACCAGTGCCTGGCATCCGATAGTTGCACTATCTGAGAAGGCAAATAACAAGCTCACCCAGCGAGACTTTTTGTAAGCATCTATGACTTGGCTGCTGCTGAGATTGCGGAATCGATCGCAAATGACACCTTCGAGTGTAAGAGATGACACTGTTCGGAACGCCCCAATTGCTTCAGAGGCAAAATTGGAGCTGTCGGCGAAGACGGCATTGTTCATTTCTTCGAATCTGATTTCGTAACGCAGTCGCCAGTAGCCAGAACCAAGAAGAATAGGAATAGCGACGCAAAGACCCACAAGAGCTAGCTTCCAAGCAAAGGCAAAGGCAATAGCGATAGTCCCCGTCAGTGTCCATAAGGCAACATACACACTGGCCATGTTGGAACCCAGGAGCTCTTCAAGCTGTTGTGGATCGCCCGAGCTCCGTGCAGTCATGGTGCCTTGAGAGTGATCGTCGTCGTCGAAAAAAGAGATCTGTTGATACAGGATAGACAGAAAGTACTGCTTTTGGTACTTGGCACGAATGGTGCTAGCAGTGCGAGTAGATAGCAGAAACGTGGCACAGTAGCTGATACCTGACGAAATGGCCAGAACTGTCCACATAAGCGACCAAAACTCACTTTCGTCTCTGACTTTCCCAGAATCAGGGAGGTATCTAAACACGACAATGACCTTGGCGAATAGCCAAGCTTGGAAGGGGATGGCGGCGCCTGCGCAGGCAGAAAAGAACAGAGTCAGAGCCATAATCCACCAAATGGATTGAGTCTCGTAAAAGAATCGTCCAAAGCTAGAAAACAGATTCCTCTGCTTCTCACTTTTCTGTTCTTCTTTGTCTTGCATCGCGGAGTCTGCGTGGCTCTTTTCACGTACAGGAGATGGCAACTCTTCCTTGATTGGGACCCCAACGTCATCCGTGGTATCTCCCAGGGATAGAGCTTGAGCATTGACAAGGCTGTAGTAAAGACCGTTTGTGTCTTCGAGGAGACTCTCATGAGTGCCCGATTCGACAAGCCGTCCCTGTCTCAAAACAACGATTCTGTCTGCCTTCCTGATGGTGGAGAGGCGATGGGCGATTGTAATTGTCGTTCTGTTCTTGGAGGCCCTGTCTAGCGCTGCTTGCACTATTCGCTCACCTCGGACGTCGATTGCGCTGGTGGCTTCATCGAGGATGAGAATAGCAGGCTGGCGGATGATAGCGCGGGCAATGGCAATTCGCTGACGTTGGCCACCGGAGAATTTGGCACCACTTTCGCCGACGGCTGTATCGTAACCCTATAATGACCAGAGAGTATTAGCCTTCTGCCTTGGACGAAATCGTTGCTTGGAGCTGCAATCTCAATAAGGAGTGATTCGTCACACTTACATCTGGGAGTTCACTGATAAACTCGTCGGCAAAGGCTTCTTTGCAAGCTTCTCGGACCATCCTTCGCTTTATTTCCTCTGGTTCATTCTCCCACCGGGTCCCGACGAGACCATGGGCGACATTCTTATAGATAGTGTCATTGAAGAGAAACGGTTCCTGCTGAACAAGGCCGACTCGTGATCGCCACCACTGGAGGTTGATGTCGTCCAGACTGTGGCCGCAAGTAGAAACAGTGCCATGGAGTTGAACAGGTGAACCAGACTCCTCTTCCGTGTCGGCGTTCTCTTGGGTCCGTTCGGGCTTTTTCTCGACGATTTGAGGGATACCGGGTTGGCCCTTCAGACTGTACCACCGTTCAATAAGGCCGACAATCGTGCTCTTGCCAGAGCCAGAAGGTCCTACAATGGCAGTGACCTTACCACGTTCAAGTCGTAGGTTGAGATTATCCAGAATCTTGACATGTGGCCGGCTGGGATAAGCGAAAGTGACGTCTTCCAAGACGATGTCCTCGGAGGCAGATACGATTGGATCTGTCAGGTGCCCAGGGTCAGGCCGGGGTGCATCGATGACGGTGAAGAATTCGCCCGCGGCAACTGTGGCCTTGCTAATCGCAAGAACTGGTGTGGACATTCGCTCCATCGAAGTCACTATCATCATGACGGAAAACAAAACACTAATAACGGTCAGCATTGCACAGGTCTTCTTTCAATTGTAGAGAGTGAGGGAGGGACTTACACAATAATGGCTCCAAGCTCGTTGATCTCGTTTTCGAGCAAAAGCCTGGTTCCGTACCAAAATGCCAGCGCAAAAGCGGCATAGCTGCTAAAGAACTAGATTCAAGGGATGTAGTTAGCGAGTGATGTTGATTGCGAAAGAAAACGAAAAGCTCAGTCTGACATACCACCAAGCCGAATTGAATACCAATAAACGGGCTCACGAATCGTGCATGTTTCTTGGCCTCTTCAACAAATTGACCATACTTGTTGCCAATTCGAGATTCAGCACCATAGGCTACTACCATCCGAATGCTACTCAAAGCCTCGCTTGCAACAGAAGCCGCCTTGGATTCGGACTACAGTTCCCAAGTCAGTGGTCATTCAAACAACAAGGCCGGGATAGAGCATCGTACCTCGCCTTGACGCGTCTGACCCTTGGTAATGAAAGGGAGCAGCACGCGGACGCTGAGTAGAATAAAGACGACTGCAGTGAATGTGACGAGAGAAAGCTGCCAGCTGAAGATGAAAGCAATGATGATAGATGAAATCATTGTCGCGGTGAACTCAACAAAAACACCCAACTTCTCGGATATTCCCAGCTGCAGGGTGTTACTCGCAGATGTAATGACTGTCGTTGCGTATCCAGGAGGCATCGAGTCTAGTACGTGGACGCTTTGGGAAAATAGAGCTGTGAGAAAATCTTGTCGGATGGCGGAAGAGATTCTGATACCGATCATACGAAATGCGAACTAAGACTGAGTAAGCAGGCGGAGACAGCGAACAGAAGAAAAGAAAGAATTACCTTGTTGATGTAACTGAGAACGAGGCGACCGAGAAATAGACCGAGTAGGTATAAGCTGTCGCGGTTAGATATTAGAAAGACAGAACGCATAAAATACATACGAAAGTTCATTCAACGTCGACTTAAACTCGCTTTCAGGAAGTGTTCCGGTACCAGCATAGTCAGAGAACCTGCTAGCAAATTGCCCTAAAATGCGATAAATCGTCAGCAAACAGCTCCAAAGATCAATTCTTTTATTTTTTCCACTTACCAAAGACAATATTGAGCAAAGGGAGAGTTACGCCAGCGCCGATCGAGGCAGCTGTTCCAGCAGCGTAGGCCACAAAGTCCCATTTTGTGGCATACTTGAATACTCGCTATAAGAAGAAAACAAGAAGATACCCAAGTTAGCTGCATCTCGTTGCGGCGTTAGCGATGGATATGGTCATTTTCATACCAAATAGTCTTGAAATTTAGCCTCTCGCTCAGAAGTAGACTTGGCGTTGGTGTCAGGAGACGGCTTTTCGTCCTGCCCTGGTGGCATTGAACTGCTCTTATTTTCAGCCTTGCGTGGTCCCATAATGACTGAGTGAGAGAGCAAGCGGTTACAGGAAATGTACACAGAATCAAATGCATCAAAGGAAAGAGATTGTACATATGCTTTTGTTTTGTTGGTGAGTCTCTCGCAAGCTTCGGGAATAAACAGCAAAGCGTGTGCGGCTTAGACTTGGGGGCCGGGGAGCTTGCTAGCCCGTCGTCGGAGTTTAGGCAGAGCCCGAGGATCCGCTGTCTTGAAAGGGGCACAAACATCAAACGATCTGCGTCACCAGGTTAGCGCAGTGGTGGGTGGCCAAGAATCAGTGTCTATCCGTAAAGCTGGGGGCGTTAATGTGCAGTTAAGCTTCTTTTCAGCCCTGTCGCTAGCCCGATTTGGGTTCTTGGCTGTCGATCCGTAGACACGACCCTGTTTGGATTAACCTGCAGCTCGTACCCGCCTCTGGTAACCAATCGGATTTCCCATTTCGTTTCCCATCCCTTCAGCACCAGCTCCACTACCGCCTTTCATCCGCCAATTTCATCACGCGAAAGTGGTGTGATGCTTTTACGAGATACGAGGGGAGGCCCCTTGCATCACTGGTCTACTTATGGTGGGGTGAGGGCAAGCAAACAATCCAACAACCAACAACAGACATACTCATAATTAGGTAAACCCTTCCGTTCCGAGGCCGGCCGAGACAAGCAGAGGCATGCAGCTAGCCCTTTACTTTCCGTCATTGGCAGCCCGTACTGAGCCGTAACGCGTCATCCCTATTCCTATTGTCAGCTTCCAAAGAAAGAATCATGCCATGTGTTCTTGATTGGGTTACAAAGTGCTGCAGATACAGCTGAGCTTTGGGTGCATGAAAATCATTCGCGGCCAGTCGGGTAAGTACCAATCAAGAGTATGATCTAATATAAGCACTTTTTAAGGGTTCGGGCGCACGAAACGAGAAATCAATTAAATTATCTACTAAGGAGTCAGGTAGCTAGCGCTAAATACAGAGTATTAATCGCAATTTTTTCATGTCTTATTCTCCAAATCAACATGCGCTTAACTATAATAGCTTCCTCGCCAACTCCTCCTTATCCAAGATTTGACCTTGTTCAATCAACTTAATTAAACCTTGATGTATACTTACATCCAGACCCGTACCCAAAAAATCTGCCATATCGACAACCCAACCATTGAAGTCTCGTATCTCTGTTTGCTTGCCCGCCTCCGCATCCTGAAGCATGGAGCTACGATGTTCAGTTATTTTGCGACCAAATGCATACAGTTTCGATTTCAGAACAGGCTGTGAGAACCTTTCAGTGAGCTTCATTCTGATCTTGGCAACGCTTTGGTGGAAGTCTTCGCAGCCTGTCTCATCCTGATGCGTCTGCTCGGCGTAAGAAGAAACAATGTCAAGGCTTGCATCGTGATTTATAAGACCCTGGATCACGGCGCTAATTTCCCATAAGAGCTTGTCGAGTACGCGAGTCAAAGGGTCTTGCGAATCAGGGCTTGTAAATAATTCCCCCGATTTGCAGCGTAACAGGGCTGTGAGTGGATTGACTGTGGCATTCTTGACCAGCTTTTCCAGCTGCATTAGCCACAGTTCGCCTGAAGAAACTTGTTTTGTCTCCAAAAAGGGTGTGCTGGCGATGTATTTGTTGAAAAAGTCGTCCGAGGGCCGTTTGTCCGAAGCCGAGAAGACAGGCCCAATAGAAGCGTCGCCAGAAACTGACTGAATGCTCATGAAAGGGCCTGCCGATGATACGCCATGATTCACGACGCATGCTGAAAAGGTAGGGGCGTCCTCAGTTCCATATCGACTGGCTACGTATAAAGGACCATGCGGAGGCCACAGCTTGCAAATTCCGTTCTGTGCAAAGACCACCGAGGTGGATCTTCCCAAGTATCGACGAAGCCGATCTGCTTCGGTCAACGCAGCCGCTGCCTTTGTGGCGATGAAGACGTTGCGTAGCTTCTCCCCATCTGCCACTTCCCTTACAGGACCATACTGAGGTCTAGTCTCTGTCCACCATTCGATGTTGAACCGCTTGCTCTTAAGCACTTTGCCGTGGTCTGGGTCTACAAGACCTATGCCCTCACTTGCTACCCATTGTGATAGAAGTTCTTTTCTGGGCACCACGAGAGTGATGGGGAGCGGGTTGGGTCGCCGGACCAGGTGACTCGCGAAGAGTCTACCTATGTTACCAGGACCCACGATGAAAATGCGCTTGTCAGAGTCATTTGAGGCAGCATGGACACGATCTTCGTGATGATGACCATTGCTAATAGTTTCTCTGAGTTTTGATGTAGTTGTTGGGCGGATATTGGCAGGAGACCAAGCAAATAACTTTGGGGATAATCTTGCATCAGCTAAGAGGGCCGGCAACCAGCTTGAATGGACTTGGGAGGCCATAGTCTCGTGAATCCCGATCAAGATTCAGAGATAGTTATGAGAAAAGGGAAGCTGCAAAGAGGTGTTGAGTTTTGGGTTGGTGGGTATCGGAGGTCATAGAATATAGGAGGAGCAGAGCAGTGGAATTAAGAGTGAGAAGGAAGCGCTAGATGTGAGAAAGGTGCTGATATGTGATATATTATCATGTCATAAACTCGACCAAATTCGACGATGAAGTGCCGTGAAGAATCTGGCAATGGACGGCAGAGAGGTGGACCTGTTTCACTATGATGATGCCAGTGACGCTCTCAGCAGATGAACACGAGATTGATCGATTGGTCATAACAATGTAAGCTATATATATACACAATCCCAGTGCAGACAGAATGATCTCAATTGTAACCAGAAAAGTCCTACTCGAGCTGTAGGTTCTTTTCCTTGTCCCGTTGCTAAGTGTTTTCCTCCTTCCAATCCTCTCTATTCCTCTTAGGTCACTTTTTGGGCTTGTCAATCTTCATTGAGGGAATGTCTTACGACAACTCTACCCATGGGGGGCTGTAAGCTGCTTGCCTCTGGCGGCCGTTCGGCACAACTTGATATCCTACCCATGTAAACCTCTAGGGTCAACAGCTGCAACAAGACTATTTAGGAGTAAAGGATCTACAAGGCCCTGATGTTGACAGTGCTGTTGTCTTAGGCGTAGGCAAAGCTGCCTCATTGGCTAGGCCTTTTGCGTGGTCTTCCTCTTGGTCTGAGCGGCAGCCCAATCCGTCGACTATTGCTGCGGAAGGTCTTAGAGGGAGGTCTCGAGAGGTACGTACTGGTACGTCAGTTGGCGATGGCCTCAATCAAAAAGGAAGGACCCTATGGGTCCAGAGGCGTTTAGATAAGACTAGTGACCGAATATTATTCCGAAGATCTTGGTGCATGCGTCATAGAGATACAAGGGACTCCTATTCGCCCCCGTTTATATACCTGAACTTTATGAGCAGTTTTACACGATTAAAGTTTTAGGTGGACAGCTGCCTCCTTGGCATTAAGGGCACAGCACGCAAATATTGCTGACCCACCAGGTACCGTTAACCTTTCCCTTCACCTAGCTGTAGGGATCAGAAAAGTATCTGTACAGGCATATAACCTTAGCTGCAGGGATTAGCTTCATCGTGATAAGGCAGATGGAAAGTATTTCTGAACATATCTTATTAATAAGATCGCCATTAGATCGGTCATAAAAGATCTCATGATTTGGTCGGAAAATCGGCAGAGATCCATTCGTGACCGGCGTGTAAGGCCCTCACTACCAAGGAGATAACATTTACCATGTTTATGACTATATGTTCCTACGATATCTATATCCTTTCCACCCGCTCCCGCAATAGTTATTACAGCTATTATTTTCTTAGTGCTTAGCTTGTTTAACTGCCGTGCCGGGTCTGTGCTACTTACCCTAGCTCTCAGCACTTTCTTAGTGCTTAGCTTGTTTAACTGCCGTGCCGGATCTGTGCTACTTACCCTAGCTCTCAGCACTTTCTTAGTGCTTAGCTTGTTTAACTGCCGTGCCGGATCTCTGTGCTACTTACCCTAGCTCTCAGCATATTCCTAGTGCTTACTCCATCCCCACTCTCCCGCGGGCGGGATGGAGATCCCGCCTATTCCCGAAATGAGTCTATGGCGGTGTGATGAACCCGCCCCCTTTTACCGTGTCTTATACAGTAGCGTAGCGGGTGAGGAACTTTTGCCACTTGTGATCTCCAAGATTCCGTGCCTTAACTCAGCCGTCCTGGCCACGTCAATCGACATTAGCAAATCGACATGCCATCGATGCAAGAGCCGTAAGGGTGGTGGATCTTCATGTTTGAGAGCCTAGCCTGATTGGAGGGTGCAGATTGACAGATTGACAGCCGCTTATCCTTTAGGAAGTCATGTAACCCTAAACCATGCTACACCCTAGAGCGTTTGATAATGGATTCGATTTGATACATACCTCTGCCAGCTACTTTCTCAGGTACCTGACACCTCCATCTTGTACAGGTGCAGCTCAGTATTTCTGAATTCAGTATAGCCGCCCTAGCTAAAGGAAGACAGGCATATTGAGATATGAGACGACAAAAGACCTGGTGTGTGTGGAGAGTTACTGCCTCACTAGTCCTACAGCTCTGAAGACACATAGGTCAGTAACTTCCAGTTTACTGTAGCTGCATGAGAGCAAGAGGCCATTGCCAGGACTTGTGCCAAGAGCGTCAGGTGTGATTGGATACAGGCGTTTCTGTCATATCCGCCGGTCCGCTCCGTCTCACTAATTACCGTAGGATACGCTCTTACATCACCTGAAGTAGATGAAAGTACGTATGAAGACATAGGGCTAAACGATGAGATAGACGCGGCATTTACTCACAAGGCTGCGCATGCATTGCATATAAAGCTCTTGCGGGATGGAATGTTGCTTGCCATAACAAGGAGGTAGTTATGATAAATCGAGCGACTTGATTGCGTGCGATATGCTCAAAAGGGAGCATCCATTACATAGAGGGTCCTGGTGAGACAGTAGAGACGGCTCGTTCGTTCCCGTGCATAGGTATAAAAGCCGCTGACGCAATAACGGGAAATATACTCAACCGAGAGTATAAGTTACATATAGGATTATAGTGAGACGGCACATCCTTTTAGTATAGAAACATGCAATGAAGAACCAGAGCTGAAAGCCCACATTCACGTAGTAGGTACTTGAAAGCCAAGTAGCATTGCATGTGGGATGCCTCACTTTGTACCTTTACAGAAAGGTAATGACAAGGAAAATGGTTGCGTGGAAAACTTTGCTCATAAGATTTCATCAAACAAGCAAGGTATTTTGTTGCGCCTCTTTCTGTGACCCGCTACAATACTGGGCTATCATGCGTCAGTAACACGATTCCTGGTGGGGGTACAAATCTTTCGCTCAGTACCCAACAGGTACGACTGACTGATAGACATAGGGCGTAAGATTGACAGATTCAAGGGACTGCATCCAAGTATTAGTGGCCGTATGGATGCGCTTTGTTGAGTTGCTGTAAACTATCTATAAAGAGGAAAGCAGTCATTGAGAACAGCTATTATACTTGTTTCAGCTACCAGTCACCCCTCTCACCAGTTCTATTCATCTCTACCAACTTTAACTACCAACACCTGCCTACATCTATTCAACATGGCATCCATGAATAACGCAACCGAGGGGCAACATGACCCAGCTACGCCACTATTTGACGCAGTTAGTCATCCCAACAGTCTTTCCAAGCAAGTAACTCGATTCTTTGGCTTAGGCCAAGATAGGATCGAGAATATCTTGCCTGGGACGCCATTTCAGCGAGACGTTATGGATTGCGCTGCCAGAGATGGACAGCGTGCTGTTGGCCATGTCGTCTTTGAGATCCCTCAAGATGTTGACACCGCACGCCTAGCCGCTGCTTGGAAAGAGACTGTGCATCAGACTCCAGCCTTGCGGACTTGTGCATATACGTCAAACACCGGAGATGTCTTTCAAGTCGTCTTGAGAGAGAGCTTTGTGTTCTCGTGGATGGACTGGACATCCCTCGGCCTGAAAGATGAGGTGGTGCAAGACGAAGCTGCTGCTGCCGTGGCTGGGCCGCGTTGCAATCGTTTCGTTCTTCTAGACAACCCTGATACAAATGAACGACTTCTCATCTGGACATTCAGCCATGCTCTGGTGGACACTGCCTTTCAAGAACGTGTCCTTGGGCGAGTTCTCAAAGCATACAAGGATGTACACGATGAACTCCCCCGCCAGCTTGAGACACCCGACTCCTCCCAAGCTACCCCGAGGAAGACCCAAACCCAAACCCAAACCCATCCAGGATTCTCAAGATCCCTCAAGTCGCGGACATGGAACGCGCGACTCAGTTTTGGCGGAAATACTTCAGCGGCCTGGATGCTTCTGCGTTCCCCCCCTTGTCACCTCCCTTGACTATACCCTCCCCCGATGCACAGGCAGAGCATCGCATCTCATACTCGTCCCCAATTCAGAGGAAGTGGTCTAGCACTACTCTATGTCGCGCAGCCCTCGCAATTCTTCTATCTCGCTACACACACTCTCCTGAGGCACTATTTGGTGTAGTGACCAAACAAGCTCCTATGTTGGATCAACATCAGCTTATGATGGATGGTCCGACACGTACGGTAGTGCCTATCCATGTGAGCTGTGCCTCTGATCAGTCTGTATCGGATGTCATGGGTGCAATCGATGCCCACGATCATGCCATGCGCCAGTTCGTACATGCCGGTCTCCGCAACATTAGCAGCACTGGAGATAATGCATCTGCCGCTTGTGGATTCCAAACCGTCCTGCTAGTCACTGATAGTGACACTAAGAGAGCTGCGACTTGGGAGATTCTTAAAAAGACAGAAGAATCAGAGAATTTTATTCCCTGCACAAACCGTGCGCTCCTACTCAGTTGTCAGCTGACCAGTGAAGGGGCACAATTTGTCGCAAGGTATGACCAAAGTGTTATCGACTCCCGTCACATGACTCGATTCCTCAGGCAGCTCGGATGTTTGATCGAGCAATTACAGAGCTCGACAGACAATGTGCCTTGTGTACGACAGGTCGACACGGTGACGCGTGAGGATAGAGCAGAGATCGAAAGCTGGAATTCAGAACCTATACAGGCACAAGACACACTGATTCACAGCGAGATGTTGAAGTGGGCTGCTGATTTCCCAAACAAAACTGCCGTCGTCTCGTGGGATGGAGAATGGACTTATGCCGAGTTGGACAATGTCTCCTCGCGACTGGCTCAACATATCAAGTCGATTGACTTTGGCAAAAAGCAGGCGATACTCCCACTCTACTTTGAGAAATCGAAATGGGTCGTCGCGTCAATGCTGGCTGTGCTCAAAGCTGGTCATTCATTCACACTCATCGACCCAAGCGACCCCCTGGCCAGGATGTCCCAGGTACTCGAACAAACCGCTGCAACAATCGCCCTCACTTCCAAGCTCCACTGCAGCACTGTGAAGGATATCGTTGGCCGATGCATTGTGGTCGATGATGAGCTTATTCAGTCGTTGATGCAGACCGGCGATGATGAACTGCCAACTTTCACAGCGAAGCCACGGGACTTGGCATATGTTATCTTCACTTCTGGAAGTACTGGCGATCCCAAGGGTATCATGATTGAGCACCAAGCATTCGCGTCTTGTGCCGCCAAGTTTGGCCCTGCTATGGGCATCAATACCAACACCCGCGCTCTACAATTTGGCTCCCATGCCTTTGGTGCGTGTCTGCTAGAAATCATGACGACTCTGATTCAAGGCGGATGTGTCTGTATCCCTTCGGATGATGACCGCATGAACAATGTTCCTGCCTTCATCAACCGGTGCAACGTCAACTGGGCCATGGTAACGCCGTCTTATATATCAACATTCCCACCAGACGCTATCCCTGGACTGCAGACCTTGATCCTGGTTGGAGAACAGATGTCAGCATCAGTCAACGAGACCTGGGCTCCTCGAGTTCAGCAGCTCTTGAACGGTTACGGCCAGAGTGAGAGTTCTTCTTTCTGCTTTGTTGCTAAGATCAATCCGCACTCCTCTGAGCCGAATAACATCGGCCGGGCAGTAGGGGCACATTCCTGGATCATTGATCCTGATGACGCCAACCGTCTTGTCCCCATCGGCGCCATTGGAGAGCTAGTTATAGAAAGTCCAGGTATTGCACGCGATTACATCGTTGCCCCACTGCCGGATAAGTCACCCTTCATTGCGACAGCCCCAACTTGGTATCCGTCAAAACATTTACCAGACGGAATCAAGCTCTACAGAACAGGAGACCTTGCACGTTATGCTTCTGATGGTAGCATTGTTTGCCTTGGCCGCGTGGATTCGCAGGTCAAAATTAGAGGGCAGCGTGTTGAGCTGGGCGCAGTGGAAACACGTCTGAGACAACAAATGCCTGACGACATGACCATCGTCGTCGAAGCTGTCAAGAAGCCAGATTCGTCCAGTAGCACACTCTTGACTGCCTTCTTGATAGGCTCGTCCAAGTCTGAGCAAGATGTTTACATCTTGGATCAAAAGGCTACCAGAGAAATCAACTCGAAGCTGGAGAAACTTCTTCCCCGACATTCCATTCCGTCTTTCTACATTTGCATGGATGATCTTCCCCACACTGCCACTGGCAAAGTTGATCGAAGAAAGCTTCGAATTATGGGTAGCAAGCTGGCCAGTGGACAGACTCAGACAACAGCTTCCCAGTGGAATCGAGATTCCAATTCATCGGCCACTGATACAGATTCCAAGCTAGAGGAGATTTGGATCCGAAGCTTGAACCTTGAACCGGACTCTGCTAACATTGGAGCAAGCTTCTTCGAGCTTGGCGGAGACTCTATTACCGCAATCAAAATGGTCAACATTGCGAGGTCAGCCGGCATGGAGCTAAAGGTTTCTGGTATCTATCAAAACCCCACGCTTGATGGCCTCAAGGCCCTCATAAACGGTAGCTCGATCAACGGCAGCTCGGAATCATACACCCCCATCCCAAAGTCAACTCATGACGGTCCTGTTGAACAGTCATATGCCCAGAGTCGACTATGGTTCCTGGACCAACTGGAAGAGGGTGCTTCGTGGTATCTGATACCCTACGCCGTCCGCATGCGAGGACCGGTGGACGTCGACGGGCTGACCCGCGCCCTGCTAGCCCTGGAACAGCGGCACGAGACACTGCGGACTACCTTCGAGAACCAGGATGGCGTAGGGGTGCAGATTGTTCATAAGAAACTAGCCAAAGGGTTACAAGTGATCGATCTGTCAGATGACCAACGCAACGACTACTCCGAGGCGCTATACCAGGTGGAGACCACTCCATTTGATATAGCATCTGAGGCTGGATGGAGGGCATCGCTGATACGCTTGGGCGAAGACGATCATGTCCTTTCTATCGTCATGCATCATATCATCTCTGATGGATGGTCTATTGACTTACTAGGACGGGAACTGAGTCAACTCTACGCTGCCACCCTGCAGGGTCAAGATCCTCTATCAGCAGTCAGCCCGCTCCCGATACAATACAGCGACTTTTCCATGTGGCAAAAGCAGGAGAGTCAAGCGGTTGAGCATGAAAAGCAACTCGAGTACTGGAAGAAACAACTCGCGGATTCTTCGCCCGCCAAGATCCCAACCGATTTCCCTCGTCCAGCTCTACTGTCGGGTGAAGCAGGCGTAGTGCCAGTCACTATCGATGGCGAGCTGTACCAGAAGCTACGACAGTTCTGCAACAAGCATAACTCGACTTCATTCTCCGTGCTTCTGGCCGCTTTCCGCGCTGCGCATTATCGTCTCACCGGAGTTGACGATGCCGTCATCGGCACACCCATCGCCAACCGCAATCGACGGGAGCTGGAGAACATGATCGGTTTCTTTGTCAACACTCAATGTATGCGAATCCCTGTTAATGATAGTGACACATTTGAGAGCCTGGTCCACCGGGTCAAGTCAATAACGACGGCCGCTTTTGAGCACGAAGATGTTCCCTTTGAGCGAGTTGTATCTGCACTGCAACCTGGGTCAAGAGATTTATCACGAACCCCGCTGGCGCAGCTCATGTTCGCTGTTCATTCGCAAAAGAGTCTCGGAAGGTTCGAGCTGCAAGGTATCGAGTCAGAACTGCTCTCGAGCAAGGCATATACCAGGTTTGACATCGAGTTCCATTTGTTGCAAGAGTCTGGCGGGCTTAAAGGCAGCTGTAACTTTGCTACAGACCTATTTAAGCCTGAAACCATTCAAAACGTGGTCAGCGTGTTTTTCCAGATTCTGCGTCATAGTCTCGATCAACCTCAAACCTTCATCTCGGTTCTCCCGCTTACCGATGGGGTACCGGAACTTCGAAGTATGGGCCTACTCAAGATCAACCAGGTCGAGTACCCACGAGATTCGAGCGTGGTTGATGTCTTCCGTACCCAGGCCGATGCTTGCCCCGACTCTGTTGCAGTCGTCGACTCCTCATCACGCCTGACATATGCAGAGCTGGACCATCAGTCTGAGCTGCTAGCGACATGGCTTCGCCGACGGAACATGGCGGCCGAAACACTGGTCGGGGTTCTAGCACCAAGGTCATGCGAGACAGTTGTTGCCTTTCTTGGTATCTTGAAAGCGAACCTGGCATATCTCCCCTTTGATGTGAGATCTCCTGCTGCCCGCATGAAGGATATCCTGTCAGGGGTACCCGGACACAAGATAGTACTGCTGGGCTCTGGAGTGACTGCCCCTGGGTTTCAGCTACCAGACCTGGAGCTAGTACGTTTCACAGACGCTGTGCAAGATCATGGCAAGAATGGTGTGAACGGCCATGCATATGCACACTCGTTGAACCCTTCCGCGACAAGCCTTGCATATGTGCTATTCACCTCCGGGTCAACTGGCAAGCCCAAGGGTGTCATGTGTGAGCACCGTGCCATTCTACGACTTGTCAAAGGTGACATTATCCCAAATTTCCCTTCTGAAGCGAGGATGGCTCATATGTTCAATGCTGCCTTTGACGGCGCTACTTATGAGATCTGGAACATGCTTCTGAACGGTGGAACAGTAGTCTGCATTGACTATATGACCACGTTGGACGGCAAAGCCCTTGAGGTTGTATTTGCCAAAGAACAAGTCAACGTCGCCATGATGGCACCTGCGTTGCTAAAACTATACTTAGCCGATGCTCGCGATGCCATGAAGAATCTCGACATCCTCATCGCCGCTGGAGACAGGTTTGACGGCCAGGATGCTGTCGAGGCGCTGGCGCTTGCCCGGGGTCGATGCTTCAACGCATATGGCCCAACTGAGAATGGAGTTTTCAGTACCATGTACAATGTTGCCGAAAATGAATCCTTCCACAACGGGCTTCCCCTTGGACGACCTCTCAACAACTCTGGAGCCTACGTCATGGATCCCAACCAGCAGCTGGTGGGTGTCGGCGTTATGGGAGAGCTTGTTGTCACTGGAGACGGTCTTGCTCGTGGTTATAGCGACCCAACTCTTGACAAGAACCGCTTTATTCACATCAACATGGACGGTGAGACTGTAAGGGCATACCGGACAGGCGACCGGGTGCGTGCCAGGCTAGGAGATGGCTTTATCGAGTTCTTTGGGCGTATGGATACCCAATTCAAGCTTCGAGGCAACCGTATCGAGGCGGGTGAGGTAGAGTCTGCCATCCTCAGCCATCAGTCGGTCCGTGACGCTGCTGTCGTTCTCCGACAGGACGAAGGGCAGCAGCCAGAGATGATCGGATTTGTGGTTGCAGACAACGACCACTCCGTCGAGCAAGAAGAGACAGGCAATCAAGTTGAGGGATGGCAAGACCATTTTGAGAGTGGCATGTATTCCGATATCAGCACCGCCATCGACCAATCGGCTATTGGAAACGACTTCAAGGGCTGGACATCCATGTACGACGGAAGCGAGATCGACAAGGCAGATATGCAGGAGTGGCTTGACGACACCATACACACACTCCATGACAGTCAAGTGCCTAGTCATGTACTGGAGATAGGAACTGGTAGCGGCATGATATTGTTCAACCTCGACGTCGGGCTACAAAGCTACGTAGGTCTTGAGCCTTCCAAGTCAGCGACCGAGTTTGTGAACAAGGCCATCGAGTCCATCCCATCACTTGCAGGAAAGGCCAAGGTTCACGTTGGTACAGCTACAGATATGAACAAACTGAGTGGACTTTGTCCAGACCTCGTCGTGTTCAACTCTGTAGTTCAGTACTTCCCTACACCCGACTACCTGATGGAAGTTGTGGATACTCTGGTTCGGATGCCTGGTGTCAAGCGCATTTTCTTTGGCGACATACGATCTCACGCCATCAACAGACATTTCCTTGCTGCCAGGGCGATTCATACGCTAGGTAACAATGCAAGCAAGAACAGTGTCCGGCAAAAGATCGCAGAGCTAGAAGAAGGCGAGGAGGAGCTGCTTGTTGAGCCAGCCTTCTTCACCACGCTCCAAGACCGGCTTCCAGACCTAATCAAGCACGTCGAGATTCTTCCAAAGAACATGAAAGCCACAAACGAGCTCAGCGCGTACCGCTATGCGGCTGTCATACACCTACATGATGAGTCAAGCGAATCGACACAACCTGTGTACTCGATCGGAAAGGATCACTGGATCGACTTTGAAGCTTCTCAGATGAACAGACATGCTCTTCTAGAACTCCTACAGCTCTCTAAAGACGCTACGACTGTGGCTGTCAGCAACATCCCCTATGACAAGACTGCCTTTGAGCGACATATTATTGAGTCACTCGACAATGACAGTAAAGATGAGACGCAGAGTGCACTGGATGGTGCAGCCTGGATCTCAGCAGTTCGCTCCGAAGCCGAAAGCCGCTCATCACTCTCTGTTCCTGAGCTTTTCCAGCTTGCAAAGGGAACTGGATTCCGTTTAGAAGTCAGTGCAGCACGACAGTGGTCACAGAGCGGTGCGCTGGATGCCGTCTTCCACCACTACTCGTCTTCTCAAACAGCTAGCCCTAGCCGTACCCTGATTCGATTCCCCAATGACAATCATCTTCCATTAGGGTCAACCCTTGCCAACAGACCGCTCCAGCGATTGCAGAGACGTCGTGCCGCGTTGAAGGTCCGTGAACGGCTACAGTCTTTGGTTCCATCGTACATGATTCCATCCAGCATAGTTGTGCTGGACAAGATGCCTCTCAATGCCAATGGAAAGGTCGACCGAAAGGAACTTGCACGCAAGGCCCGAATCTTACCAAAGGCCCAGGCGGCAGCACCCGTGCCAGCGTTCCCTATTAGCAACATCGAGATCATATTGTGTGAGGAGGCGACCGAGGTGTTTGGAATGAAAGTCGACATCACTGATCACTTTTTCAAACTTGGCGGACACTCCCTCCTGGCAACAAAGCTCATCTCGCGAATCGACCATAAACTCAAGGTTCGCGTCACTGTCAAGGACGTCTTCGATCACCCAGTCTTTGCCGATCTTGCAGCTATCGTCCGCCAAGGCTTAGCTTTACAGAACCCCATCGCCGATGGGCAGGACAAACAGGCATGGTCCTCACGAGTGGCCCCGCGTACCGAGACCGAAAGGATGTTATGTGAAGAGTTTGCCAAAGTCCTAGGCATCCAGGTTGGAATCACTGACAACTTCTTCGACCTCGGTGGGCATTCACTTATGGCTACCAAGCTCGCTGTGCGAATTGGTCATCGTCTGAACACCACCATCGTGGTTAAAGACATCTTTGATCACCCTGTTCTTTTCCAGCTCGCTGAAATGATGGATTTGGCTCAATCACAGCACAGCAAAGAGGCAAGCCATGACATACAGACAGCTGGTTATGCTGCATTTCAGCTCCTTGATCTGCAAGATCCACAGGACTTTGTTCAACGCGAAATTCGCCCGCAACTCGACTCTTGCTATGGAACAATTCAGGATGTCTATCCATCTACGCAGGTGCAGAAGGTGTTCCTCTTCGATCCGACAACTGGGTACCCGCGAAAGCTTGTGCCATTCTACATAGACTTCCCACACAATTCAGACTCTGATACCCTAGTCAGAGCTTGCGAGCTTTGGGTCCAAAAGCTCGATATCTTCAGGACAGTCTTCTTGGAAGTTTCAGGCGAGATCTACCAAGTAGTCTTGGAGCATCTCGATATGAACATCCAGGTGATTGAGACTGAACAGAACGTGAACACTGCGACAAGCGATTACTTGGATGAGCATGCACAAGACCCTGCATCTCTAGGACATCCGTTGATACGACTTGGCATTATGAAGACGGCATCATCGGTGCGAGTTATACTGAGGTTATCTCATGCTTTGTATGACGGCTTGAGTTTCGACTACATGGTACGCGGTCTTCACATTCTCTACAATGGCAGAGTCCTTCCGCCACCGACCCAATTCGCGCAATACATGCAATACACTGCCCATAACCGCAAGGAGAGCTACGAGTTCTGGCGTGATGTGATTCAGAACTCGCCCATGACAGTTCTGAGTGATCCCAGCATCCGCAGTGGTCAGCAAGAAATCCCAGATTACAAGGCTGTGCATTTGTCACAGGTCGTTAGCGTTCCCCTCCAGGCTATTCGGAGCAGCATCGCCACACAGGCGACAGTCTTGAATGTTGCTTCTGCTCTAGTGCTTTCGAAGGAATCAGGTTCAGATGAGGTCGTCTTTGGTCGAATTGTCTCTGGACGGCAAGGCTTACTGGCTATTTGGCAAGATATCATCGGACCTTGCACAAACTCAGTACCAGTACGTACTCGCATAGATGCAGAAGCAAATCAGCAACAATTGCTTCGCGACATGCAAGACCAATATCTCCGGAGTTTACCTTACGAGACACTTGGGTTCGAGGACATCAAGCGCAACTGCACCGACTGGCCAAAGGAAACGACGAATTACTCCATTTGCGTCACATATCACAATTTCGAGTATCACCCAGAGAGTGAAGTAGGACAGCAGCGGGTTGAGATGGGAATCTTGGCAAAGCATGTTGAGCTTCGCAAGGATGAGCCGCTTTACGACTTGGCCATAGCCGGAGAGGTTGAGCCTGATGGTGTTAGCCTCAATATTACCGTCGTGGCGAAGGCGCGGCTATTCCAAGAAGAGAAAGTTAGGCAGGTTCTGGAAGATGTCTGCAGGACATTCCAGACTTTGAACTCGTCCTTGTCATAGGACGGTAGCAAGCACGGAGAGGAAGGATATCTGGCCTAGGTTAGAAGTTTATGTCTGTAGTTGGTAGTGATTAACAAGAGGAATGGATATCTTATAGAACTTTAATTCTAATATGTGTTTTCAAACTAAATTTATATTGTGATAAATACTGTATTGGTATGCTCTAAGATCCCATTGCCCCTCTTACGTACTTATTAACATTAATATACAAGACTCATCCTGCGATCTCCTTATACATAGCCTTGACCGCTTTATCCTCAACCCCCCCAATCACTGTTGCAGTATCATATTTTCAATGCAATATATCTGCAGGTAAACGCTTCTGGCGGCTGGTGCTACGGTTCTAAGCAATCAATGGGGGGCATCAGCGAGAGTGGCTGGCGGAAAGCTGTATGTCTCGGTGCATCCGGCTTCAGCCAAGGATATCATTGGAGCTGACCACTGACCTGCCTTTTTCTTTAATGTGAAATGCCTAAAGTGTGATAAGAGCAGGGGCTGTTTCGTATTTGTAACAGCCATCAGTTTTTCTGAGATATCACATAAGATTACTCAATTAATTTATTTCTTCTGGCGCTTCTCAGACAGTATAGTTGATTAAGTATACGTAGCCCACTTGTAAAACCTCAAACCTTGATCACTTCTGGGAGCAAACTCCACAAGTGATCCTTCGTGCCATTGTCCTCAAATTGAACAATATTGGCGCTATTGGCAGTTGACATGCCATCAACCCCAGCCACCTTCTGACTATGTTTGTTCTTGATCAAGAACAAGCCACGCGAAGAGCTGACGCGACGATGTGGACACCATGGTGAGATTGGAGAAGGCAATCATAACAATAAGGATGGATGCCATGGCAGTAGCACTGCTTACTGACTGCATCGAGTTGTAGAAAACCTGCATAAACGGCTGGCCTGTTGGAGACGTGATGACCTCTTCAAGGTTACCTATGCAGAAGCAGTATGTGATAACCATGATCTATCCGAAAGCACCATTGAAGAGAGTCGTCATGATCATCGAACGCGGCAAAGTACGACTCGCATCGTGCAGCTCCTCGGACATATGGACAGCAGCATCTGCACCCAGCAGTGGCAAAACGCCTGCAAGAATGCCCACGAGCGTCGAACCTCCTATACTATTCCAACCTCCGCCATCGCTGAACTGGGTAAAGACAGCTTTGGCATCAGCCCTTGGCGAAAGAACCCAGAGGGTAACAAGGATGCCAAAAAAGGCGAAGACGTGAATGACCAGGATAATAGCTTCGATCAATGGCAACTTCCTGGCTAGGTGGATGTTAAAGAGTACCGAGAACGCAGCTATAGCTATGGTGAGTAGCGTGCCGTGCCATGGCTTGGGGACGTAATCTGGGTTATTTAGAACGATGAGGCCCTGAATCTGGGTGCCAGTGATGAAGGCAGAGGATGCACATGATGTTTGCCAGCCGAGTACGCACATCCATCCCATGAGATAGCTGATGAGCTTCTGGTACTGTGATGGCGCGAATTCGGAAACCCAATGGTATTGTCCTCCCGTCGTGGGTGCCCTGTACAAGGTTTGCGTCAACAATCTGACCACATGTTGTGTATGGGGAGGATACTCACATTGAAGCCATCTCGGCCATGGAAGTGTTGACGAATAAAAATCCCATCCAGCACACAAAGAACATCCAGATCGTACCAGCAGTGCCGCCGTTGACGAGTCCGATAGTCGAGACACTTCAATTGACAGGATTAGTTAGCCAACAGGCGACTAGAATACTTTTATCTGCATTCTTTACCTCAAAGAGAATTCCCAAGATGCCATTAGAATCATAGAGAAGCCGAAGATGGACAAGAAGCGAAAATTTCTCTGTGTGATGTCGCGTGAGCCCAGGACAAAAGGGTACAGGTATTGGTACAAACCGTCATTTCTTGGGTTTTGCCCATACGATACATGTCGGCGCGATCGGCCGCAGTTCCTTTTTTCTCGTCGACATTGTCATTAATGCCGATGGGAGCATCGTGGACGTCGAGGGGTCTCTTGTCGTCGTCAATTGACATGTTGGCAGTATTTCTTGACTTCTTTGACGGCATAGCCAGATAGAAGAAAAGTAAAGGGTAAGAAAGAAAGTAGAGAGGGAGACAAATAAGGCTCGGTAAGAGGAATGCAGGAGTGCGGCATGAACGCAATTCAGAATGTACATCCGATCCAACAGCTGCTTGGTTGCTTGCCGGCATATCCATCCTGGTCAAATTGCTTCAATGCTACAGGGGTTCAGTCCGCTCGGGCCTAGACTAGACGGGAACCTCCTGTGCCGTCCCGGACTTCGGCAGTCTAGTAGTGCGGGCTTTTATGATGATCTGATAACCTGATCGAATATCTCTCCTGGTAGATCAAGCTAACAAATGAAAAGAAATACGCTATTTTCTACGTAAAGGGTATCATAAATGATGCCTTCAAACAAGCTGCTTCTCACAATTTTCACATTTAATCTGCATCATGCTTCAGCTAACAACCAACATGGTGGGCTCATATCTTCTCATTTCGTCCAGGGTCCATGCAGCCACAGAACCAACAAACAAAGCGTCAGCAGCCACTGAACCAATAAACAAAGCGCCAACAGCCAACAGATGTGGGTACGGTACTGGGGAGGCACTTGGCTTCAACATTACATTCGGCCTCTTCTGGTACGCAATAGCAAGCACTTTACTTCTGACTACTCTGTTGTTGCACCCATGCCCTATCCCCTGGATTTAGGTGCATAGTTAGCAGGAACCTCTTGCGCAACTGAAAGTTGAAGTTTGCAGGCCTTTGTGAGAGTAAGATGTTGGCTGGTCGGAAATTAGGAGATATATTCCTGTGGCGTTGGTGGCTGTAGAGTCCGAGCCCTGAACATTCACATCTGCCAACACCCGAGCTGAGGTGGCCTGTGCCTAGGTACTCATGCCGCAAGGGTGAAAATAGAGATTAATAGTCATCCGTTGCCTCTTGAACAGTGCAATGCATCTCCCTCGTAACCCTTCTCGAGTCCGACTCAATGGTCTCTAGCCATGGATCCAGAGACATCAGACAACGACGGCTCATATCGGTTCTCCCCTGTCACATTTAACGACCACGCCGGTCAATTGTGGATCGTGACAATTTTGTCGCTGATCTACAGCACGCTTGTGGCTCTGGCACGGTTGTATATCAAGTACCACAAGTTCGGTTTCGATGATATTTTTTTTGCTTTGGCAATGGTGAGGATGCCCATCAGATCTGGATGACGCTCCACATATATACTAACCACTCAGATCTTCCATTTAGCTCAGTCAATTGCTGTCTTTATTGCTTTGAGTAATGGCCTCGGCAAGTTCAACTCTATCACTGCACCAGAACAATGGGCGACATCTTCGAAAGTAAGCCTTGTGCGGTACTACTATTACTACTATCACCAGCTAACACGGCCACTGCCAGTCAACTCTAGCGGCCGGTATTCTCTGCCTTTTAACTCTTAGTCTCGCCAAATGCTCTGTCCTCGCCCTCATCCGACGCATCATTGGCTCGAAGCCTGGGAAGAGTGGACCGGTCTGTATCGGACTCATGGTAATCATTATAGTATGGGGTGTCTGCTCCTGTTCGGCATGGCTTGTGAACTGCCGCGCAGATTCTTTGTTGGCTTTGGATAACGTCAAGCAATGCCCGCACCAGGTATGAAAACACTTTGAACCTCCTGAAGACTCATCATCAGATGCCTAACCAAAGAATTCATAATTAGAATACACGTTGGGCCGTCATAACGGCGATAGACATCTTGACCGAGATCCTTACCTGGCTCCTCGTACTGCAATTATCCTGGTCCGTCAACATTTCATACATCCGCAAGTGTCAGGTTGTTATGGCTTTCTCATTCCGTATACCGCTCATCGACCTCTCAGCCGTTCATCTGGCGTATTCTGCAACAAATCCAGCCTCTACTGAGCCTCAATTCGCCGTCACAAAGGCCCTACTCTGTCAACAGATCATGGTTGCTTGGTCGCTCATTTCTGCCACTGTGCCAAATCTGAAGAACTTTTTAAAATCATTCTCTATAGGAATGGGGTTTCCAGTGTCCTTTGACCTCAGTATGTCTGGATCAAGCAACGTCTACGCACTTCAGTCATTTAGAGATAATCGCTCTGGGGTTACATCATCTGCGGCTGTGGCAACTGCAGTAAAATCGAGATCTGATAGCGCTGCCCGTAGCCGACCGCACGGTTGGAGGCCGGACCAGGTCTCATGCCAAACAACGGCAGCATGCGACTCTGGAAGCAATAATCGGGATGATATATCGGAGGAAGGGCGGAACTCTAGGGCTGGCAGTCAAGAAATGATCATTAATAAGGAAGTGACGTGGAAGGTTACGTATGAGGACAACCAATATATTAGGCGCTGAGTGCTGGCAGTAAACCGGATAGAACGGTTTCTTTGGGATTTGAAAAACATGGGCTCATAGATTGTTGGATTTTAGAGTCTGTAGCGATTTAGTCAAACGAACAGTAGCCAAGTTTCATTGGGGTGGAGCCATACCTGTAAGGCCATAGGAGAGATGCCACGCCAGGTTCGCGAAACACTTTCCTGGTCGTTGACAACCTTAACAACCAACAACCTCATTTCGGGCGGTGTAGGATCTGCAGCAAGGAGCGAAGCGGGCCAATCGGATCACATCAAATCACACGCGCTGAAACACTACCTGGTCTCACGGAAGATATAAGGGTCCTAGATCTTGCACTCCACATCACATCACGTTTATCTTTGTCACCTGGCCCGGGTGAAAAAACCATGTCTGAGATTGTATTGCGCGATGCGCGCTACTCCGAACTTCCAGAGATTGCCCACATCATGTCAGAGGCATTTTGGAAGGATAACCTATTTGGCGAGCTCATACACCCCCATCGTAACGAGTATCCCGATGATGTACACCTGTACTGGCTGCGACGGGCACGGGTCAACTTTTGGGACTATCGCTGGCGATGGATCGTTGCTGTGGCCAAAGACGAGAGTGGTCAGGAAGTTATTGCCGGCATTGCTCAGTGGGTAAGACTGGGAGATGGGGGCCAAAAGCTTGAGTGCTGGTATTTGGATCCTCGTGAGTGTCTCATCCCATTAGCCTCAAGCCTATTTATACAGGCTAAGCTAACCCATCGACCCAGGAAACCTTCTCAAACCTTTATCTTCTATTGTCATGAACATCCATGCTTGGGCCTGGCCTAATCGTGCAAGCGACCCCAAGGAGGAGGACATCATAGAGCGGGCATATCCTCATTTCGAAGACATATGGAGCGGAAAGCGCGCTGAGTCCTGGTATCTCGAAGGATTAGCAGTGCGTCCAGATTTTCAGGGGAAAAACGTGGGCCGGAAGCTTGTGCAATGGGGCCTCGAGCAGGCCAAGGCTGATGGTATTTGCGCTTCGGTTATTAGTGCCTTTGGCACAGATGAGTTCTATAAGAAATGCGGGTTTGACGAGCAGTACGGAAGCGCTAGACAGGGTGAGGGTAACCCCTTGGCGGATGTTGAGGGTGCTAACATGTTTTGGAAATGGCCTGAGACTTGAGTCCGGCTATGACACTCAAGATTGATTGCAGCAGTCCTGGTGTCTAGCTTTTGAGCAGAACCCTTACATGGTTCCAGATATTCTATATACAATGTTACTCTTCTTGGAGAGCTACAGGATCTTTTGGATAGTATTGAGTGAGGTCTTAATGCTCTATGATGTCATATATCTCGAAAATCTCCACTGGAGCTTACTTGCGTATGCCGAGAGTCGTGTCAGCCTTTCCCAAAGTCCAATGACGGGTCCTATAACTCGGAAAGGGACCATCTTTTCAGGGTCTCCTCCGCGTATAGGTGGGTAAGACCATATAGGCGTTGACCATGACAGAAAGGTTAGAAAGAGGCGTGTATCAGCGCTGCCGTCAGGTCAGATTAACAATCAGATATATCAATCAGACCAATCAATTCAATTCAGATATGGAACCTAGTCAGGTCAAACAAATCAGATTTGAGTTTCTGAACATCTGATATATTTAATATCCCCTAGATGCCCCGAGGATGCTTTGATTGTGTTTGGTTCAACTGCCAGCCCGTACCCTACTCAAGAATTATCACCCGAAACGCATTGCGTTTCCTGTTTTGGACCAATCACCGTCTAGCACTGATGAAATCAGAAAACCTAGAACACGAAACGCATCGCGTTTGCGTCGGCTGACCCTTGTCGAGTTCAACAACTTAACTGCTCCAGACCTAAATAATAACATTCATTACCATCGTCTACTAAATCTCACGTGTTTATTATCTTCGTATCCCCTCAATTGTCGAAAGGCTCCCGAAAGTACCTTGCCCCACATGACCCCTGTCACATGACAGGTACATGAGGGGAACCTAAAGATGCATCATTAACCATTCTTGCTAAAGTCGTTATATAAATCGTTTCAATGTCATCTATGAATTGTCGATCGATACTGGGCGAGGCCTTCAATGCATATGATAATAGCAGCTTTATCAGAGAAGATGGCAGCCGCCGCGAGCAAGAAGGGGATAGTACGCGGCAGCCTGATTTTCCTCCCGCTACAGACCGAGGCTTCAATTTTCAACCTTTTCAGGTAGAGAGACGCAATCTTCAGGTCAACCAACTGCCCCAAGAGCCCCTATGCCTCTTCTAACACTTCATGCCACTTTCCCTAGTTAGCAGCTAGGCCGAGTATACCAATAGCTGGCTCAATAGCTTGAAAGAAAGAGGTATTATTAATAGCCAGAACCACGAATTAAGAGAGGGATCTAAACTACAGGAGTAGAAGCCGACCTCTACAGCAGAATTATATGTCTGGCTTGGGATCCTGATTTATATAGGAATCTACAAAGAAATCGCGATTGAAGACCATTAGAAAACCCCTGAGCTAGAGGATCAGTGCCCTGAGCACTCAATTATTAAGTTTATGACCCATAAGCGATTCCAGATCCTTCATCGGCACCTTCGCCCTTTTGACTATACTAAATTGGAGGATGATGAGCGATTCCCTGAGGTCTTCCAATGCGCACAACCATGGTCTGAGCACATACAATACGCCACAACGCAGCTCTGTGAGCCAGGTTCTCATCTCGCTGTAGATGAGGGCATGATCTGCTATACAGGGAGGAACTCGGAGGTCACATATGTACCCGGCAAGCCTACTGATACAGGCTTGAAGGTATGGGTTGTGGCTCAGTTAGGTATCTTTTTACGATGGATTTGGCATCAACCCGGCGCGAGATATGGTCCTGTTGGTATTGAACGCCCTGCGGGAAGAAGAACGGTAGCTCAAAGAGAGAGACGCGGAAGAGGAAGAGACAGCAGAGGAAGAGGCAGAGGGAGAGGCCGCCAAAATAGGGAAGATAGGGAGGCTAATAAGGTTGAGGAAGTTATCTACGTCCTCACAGACGACGGGGATAAGATCATCGCATTGAACTCGACTCAGAGCGTCGTTATTGCCCTTATTAACCTACTACCACAATCGACATACCATATCTTTGTGGATAACCTCTTCTCGTCGCCTGACCTCTTTCTCTCTCTTCGTCAGCACGGCCACGGTGCTACAGGCACAGCCCGTCCTAACTGTGGCATTTATAAGGAGTTTGCAGACTATAAAATAAAGGATCAATCGGGGAAATCAGGGTTTAAATTCAATGAGATAAGATGTGCCAACCCCTGATAACCAGGTATAAACCCTTGATACTCTTGGCTATATTTCCCTTACTAATATGCCTGCTTATCCAATTGGTGAACCAAATCGCATGGAAGGATAATGCCCTCGTGTTATTTCTATCAACCGTGTTTAAGGGCGATGAGAGATGTGAGCGCTGGAGGAAGAGGCCATCAACGAAGAAGGCTACGGCACGGCCGGTAGCTGACTTGACAGTATCGTAAACCAAGTGAAGTCCCAGTGGTGCTTCGAGCGGGTTGAGGATCTCTGCGATTCGCGTGGCCAACTCACTTGAGGGGGCAACGAGAAAAGCATCACCGTGACGGCCAAGTTTCTGATGGCCCTTATCTCGTATAAAGCGCCAGTTTCTCTGATCATCTGAAGCCCAAGGATTGTGAAGTTTGCAGAATTCTATGCTTTTTGTTTCGCGATGGTGCCAATGAGCAAAATTGTCAGAAAACTGATAAGGGACTACCCCTTTCAGCAGTCTGGACGGAATCAGATCTAGCGTTAATCCAGGTTTGTGTAATTGCACTAGAAGGTCTTGTTCTTGCATGCCAAAGTGAACTGTATAGCCTTGTAACTCTCTGGTTGCGCTGAATTGCATGCCTGGTATATCACTCGGCATAACATCTAAGATCATGGATCCAAAAATCCTGCCATAATCTTTATGCATATTATAGTTATGAGGTAGACGAGTTAATAGGGCGCCATTGACCAGTAGTTTGCCTGTTAGGATATTAAGATCGACTTATGTTTATCTAGAGTTTATTTCAAGCTAATAATATGTTGAAGAGGCTATAGACCACTCTGCTGTATATGAGAAGTCTGGCCAGCTTCGCTTTATAAACAGATCAAGGCATTCATTGCCGCGATAGATGACCTTATAGATAAGGACTGGCCGAGTGCGGTGCAACGTGTATTTGGTTCTGTCCTCCATGATGCGTTGAAGTGGGCTTTGGGTCTTATTATTGGCAAGAATGGTGTTGTAGATGACGATAAGGATTCAACAAGAAGAGATGCCTGCTGTGAGTCTCCTAGGATCTTTTCCAAGTGCTTATCATCAACGTTAAACGTTTGTACACATATCCTGGCAACATTTAGGGCCGATTCAGAAAACTCCTTTCGTTGCATATCGTCAGCTATATCCTGGAATTTCCCGATTAAAGTTATTAACCACTGATATAAGATGTTGCGGCAATAATATAGAAGCCCCAAGATATCTTAGGATAGCTGTAGGCTAGCTAGTGACAGAAACCGAATTGCTAGAAGTATAAAAGAAGATAAGGCTATATAGGCCTCCTAATTCTTTTTGATCCTTGTAACTGCCTGCTAGAGGTTTTCTAATAGCTGACGACTAAACTCTACGTTAGTGAGATGTGTGTGAGCTTCTCGGGTGACCTTAAAAACCGATTTTGGCCCAGCCTGTAGGGTAGTTTGAAGCAAGAAGATCGCCGTCTCGTCTTAGTTAAAGTCAATCATTGGCATAGCAAGTTAAGTCAAGATGCTCATCCACTGAAGACGGTATCCATACGGCAAGACAGCTAAGGCTTTAAACTCTCCTAAAGTCATATACTTAGGGTATTTAGACTGACTTGCTATTACCTGGTTGGGAGTCTCTCCATCTGGTTGAAGCCAGTTGCAGACGAGAAAAGATTGCAAGGCTTCGGCGCGCTCGGGAACTTTGAACGTATATAAGTTCGAGACGGTCATTGACTAAGTGAATGAGGAAATAAAGCTGCCACTGGCACGATCGAAATAATAATATACGGGTCTATTTTTTAGGTGGATATTAACTATATCGCTGACCGCGATGGACTTTTGACGTCGGTGAGTTTGAAGATGAGGTTTTACTTCTGACAGAAGAAGCACTTGACTCGGTTTAGAGGTGCACCAGGAGGAGAGACCGCTATATGAATCCAAGGGATAAGATGAATCAGGGCATTCTCTAAGGGATTTGAAAGAAAGTATATTATGGATAAAATAAAACGTAACATCCTGCCACTCTGCGAATTAGTAAGGAATCCCGAGTTCAAAGACTGTAGCCTAAGCTTCGAGAGTATCGGTAGGTAATGGCCACTCGTAGACCATTATGTGCAGGCTGTTCGCTTAACTTGCCAAAGAATAACGATGGCAGCAGGGGTTATATATAAGATACCTAATACCTAGTAAAATTTAATAAATTTATCTGCATATTATGGCATTATACTATTATATTAAGTTATTATATCTATCTTTAAGTTAATAGAACTTACTAATCTTGGCTTATTTATCTAACTTAGCCCTCTCCTCGATTATAATTTTCTTACTCTTAAGCATTGGCGACTGTTGGAAATATCGTATAGGGAATGACATGCTATCGCCAAAAGAGCGAAATACAGATGGCCTGCTTGGTGTCTATTTGCAGCCTATAAGGTATGTTTCAAGGCGCTGGAGTCTTATTATATCTGACTTTAACTGGAAGAAAAGTGCTTGCTAGAACTTAGTGGGTACTTTGGCGTCATATTCCTTGAGCATAGGGAAGTTATATAATGTGGCTTTGTCGATAGCTACCTAAATCTCCCCGATTGTCAGAAGCATTCGTGATGCAGCTTCTGGACGGCTTGAGTAATAAGCTCTTGCAGCCGAATGATAGCTTTTAAGTAGTACTTTAAGTGATGCGCAGACTGATTCCTCGCGAAGATGCTTTTGGATCTATTTGTCGAGGTTGTATTGAACCTATGACTCTATTATTGCAAGGTTGAACAAGACGTAGGAATTGTCACCTGGTGTGCGAACCAGTAGGAGGCTGTTGGCATTCAAGGATGAGAGGTGGGCAACCGGACTGAAAGTTGAGGTGTTATTATTACTCCTATGGTGCGAAATGGATGTAAGGAAATTGTTAATCTTTGGAATGGAGAATAAGAGGTGGTCCTTTATCTTAATTAAGGATAAGGATGTGATATCTAACTGCTCCTCTGAATAATTATATATTCGTTCCTATCTCTCCTTTAGATTTTTCAAAGCTGCTAATATAATATTACGGATAGTCGAAAGCTACTTATCGTTGTATAGCCCTTTAAGCTTGCAGAGGCGGCATGAGATCTTGGTTATTATAATGTAAAGTAGCTCTCTTAGAACTGGGGCTTGGTTTGCTATAAGGAGCACCTGTGCTATCAGGTAGATCATGAAGCATTTATAGATATTATCTAAACCACCTGAAAGGCGGCTTATAGTGAGCTATAGACTGATGCAGATGAGCAGCCAGACGGGAGATCTTCTCTATGGAAGCTTGCTGCTACTACAACTGATTTCTTTATAAGTATTCTTGCAGATACCTTTAACCTCGACCAACTTTCCGATACCTCTAAGGACACTCGTTAGCAGCTTAGTGACGATTCGTAGATCTGTTGTCTCTCGGTCCTTATGATAATCTTTTCCGGCTTTTCTGGCCTTAGGTTGAGCTTCAGAAACCCTCTAGTAGGATATCTTAATAAGTGTATTAGCCAGGACTTCCTACAGTGCCTGGTTCCCAAAATCCTTTGAAGATATCTCGGTTGCAGTGTCTAGAAACTGACGAATTAGGGGACCCTTGGCGGCCATAGCGGCTGCATTAGTAGGAGATAGCTCAAAAGTTTTAAAGCAGAATGAATTGCTTAATTTGCAAATAATCAAGCCTGCATTCTATGCAGCGATATAGAAAAGGGCAACAGGTCCTATAAATATGATTATTTGTTGGAAAGGTTAACATAAAGTAATGTAAGTATATACTATCTAAGGAAAGGCCTTGCAAGACCTTCTAAACGCCGACGTAGTCTAGAAGCCCTTTCGGGTCCGTCGTATCTCGCATGGTTTGCAACATCGAAATAACAGGCTCGGCGGTCGTCACATCTTTTCCTCCCAACTTGACGGTAAAGCGTTGCAGAGTCTTCAGGACAGAATCCGCCAGGAAGATAGTATTCGGGGCACTCATATCATCACCGCCTGGTAACTGTGGAGGCAGGAACAGGTGATGAAAGAGATATTTGATCTGGTCATTGCTGCTGATGCTACCCATTATGGAAAGAGAAAGAGAGAAGACTGGTAAGCAAAACAAATGGTGATAGATGTCTTGTGAGAAATGAGTCAGATAGTTTGGCTAAGTATCAGTCTGTATTTAGTGATGGATTCCCTTACTAGAAAAGCTACTGAATGAAGAACTTTCTTAAAGTCGCTTCCACTACCATAGATATAGATAAGAACGATATCAGTGTTAGACTAACATGTTAAGGCCTGAGTTGAGGATAGGCGGCTGCCTGGCATATCAGGTCGGCCTCCCGCATTGGTAGCGGTAAGCCAGCCTGATTATAAGGGAGAATGTTTGGCGGCGTAAACCTAATTTCCATCTGCTATCTCTTTACGTAGCACAAGGCATCAACAGGTCACTCGCCCTACTTAGCTAACTAACCACGCTAGTACCTGCAGGGTATATAAAGTTCTCATCAGACAGCTTAATAATTTTCTACTACCAAATTCATTAAAAACCTTATATAAATAGCCCCTAGCCTGTTATTATTAAAACGATAAGCTCTTTAAAGATATAAGATAGCTTAGATAATTACAGCTTTAAGATCCCTCCTTTAAGTAACCTTACTGGCATGCCTAATTTTCTGCCTAAAGAGGGCCGCAGTTAGGATTTTAAACCTTTTAAGCTAGAATATTATAATTTTAAGATTAACCCTTTACCTAAAGAACCCCTTTAATTATTCTAGCTTTTTATACCTATTTCCCTTATATAATTATAAATTAAATATATTAATAGCTAGGTCTTTTATATTTAAGAAAATAGCATTATTAATAATTAAAATATCTTTATTTTTAAATACTTATATATCCTTAAGTAAAAAGGCCTCTCTTTTATAATAGCTTATATATAACTTAAAGTTATTATTTACCTAGGAATTTATAAGGAAATCTTAATAAAGGACTATTAAAAGGCACTTAGCCTAGGAGATTAATGCCTTCTTTACTTAATTATTAAGTTTATGCCCTTATAAAAGTTTTAACTAATTAGCTAGTATTTTTATACTTTTAACTATATTAAAGTTAATATAAGAAATAAGGGGGATTTTCTAAAGACCTTTTAAGTAATTAAAAAGTAATTTAACCTTATATAAAAGGTATTAAAAAAGCTTTATTTTCTAAGGATTAATTTAACTATAAATAAGTATATAATACTATTTATAAGTAAATTAAAAGAGATAATGCTTATTAAGGGAAAGCCTATATTAATAGGCTTTAAAGTCTAGGTTATTACCTAATAGGGCTTCTTTTTATAATAGCTTTAATATATAAAGGTATTACTATATATAGCTATTATTATTAACTTACTTATATTAAAGCTAGTAAGTAAGAAGGGAAAGCTATAAACTAAAATCCCTCTTAGTAATATATAAAGTATTATAGTTTACTTAATAAAAAGGCTACTTCCTTAAATATATTATATTTTTATAAATAACCTCTTATTATTATTATAGCTTTTCTGCCTCTTTTAGCAGCTTGGCTTTAGTACTATAAGTATAATATGCCTTAATTATAATATTAATACTAAGATAAAGTAAATAAAAAAAACCAGCAAAGCTCTTAATAATATGCCTTTAAGATATAATAAGGTTATACTAATCCTAATAAAAAATAAATAAATATAAATAGCTTTTAACTATATTTCCCTTATTAATTTATCCCTTTTTATTTCCTTTAAGTTATTTAAATTACTTAGAAAGATAGTAATATAATACTCTTTATTTTAACTATATATACTAGCGCCTCTTATAAGTATATATTAAAAAAGAAAAAGCTACTAGCTAAATAAGGCATAAAGGTAGAGGTATAATAGCTATAATGCCTTTTTAATAGAAATAGCTTTAAAATAATCCCTATACCTACTATTACTACTTAATATAATAATAAAATAAATTATATAAATTATAGTAATTAAATAAGGTCTTATATAATATATAAGTATTAATTCTATTATAGATTATAATAGGCATTACTTTAGAGCTTCTTCCTTAAAGTTATACTTATAAATAGCTTTATTTTATAAAAAAAGACCTAATATCCTTATTAAAAGCCTTATAATATACTATAAGTATAAAAGGAATATATCTATAATGCGATTTTTAATATATATACTACTAATAGCAGCATAAAGAAGAGAAGCCAGTTAGGGAAGGAAGAAGATATTAAGGATATAAAAGCATAGCAAAATCACCTATAAAGAGATATTAATTATATCTGCTAAGGCAGCTATTTGCCTTGCCTAGCTTGCAAGGGCTGCCAGCAAGGGCAGCCTTAACCTTTTAAAAAAAGGAAGGAAAAAGGAGGCTATCTTAAGCCAATATTAGGAAATCAGGGGTATTAGAAGACTAGGTATAGTTACAAAGTATATAATATAGCAATTTATAATAATGCTAACTATTAGTACTTCTATTACATGCTAATTTAGGTATAGGTAGAATATACTAATTGTCGCGATTATTTTAATTAGCCCCCGACCCTAGTTATAACCTCCCTGATGCCTTATGCTACCCAAAGAGATAAGTAATAGCGTATTTAATACGGCGCTAGGTATTATAGGTAATATAGCATAGGTATTAGATTATATGCATTTTATATATATACTAGATGGCTGGTTTCTATTATATTTATAAAGACCTGTATTATATATCGTGTTACTTGCTGTTTTATTCCTATAATGCCTAAACCTTCTTTAAGTCTACTTAAGGTCCCTGTTTTTAAGAGATTATACTAAAAACTTATATTATAAATAAAAAAAAAAAAAAAATATTAATTAAGTATTATTATAATTTTGCTTTCTCTAATAAAAGATAGTTAGTTTACTAGGATATAAAATTAGTTACTAATCTATATAGCTAAATAGATTTATATAAAATATATATTAGCTTATCTATATTAGTAAATAGGGTAAGCGTTATTAGCTATATTTTATCTACTAACTATTGCCAAATAAACCATTTCTATTTATTAATTATTATATTATTATATAGATTATAAGATATTAATTATTATAAGAAGCAGTATTAATAAATTATATTTATATATTAGCTAATATATAAAATAAGGTTAGCTATAGATAGAATAGTTAACCTATATTTATGGCGTCTAAGTATTCCTACTATGCATTATATAAACGCAGTAATTAGTCGGGAAGTACATTGGGCAGAGATGAACAGAGAAGCGGCTGTATAGCTTAAGCAGTGCCGACAGAAAACCAACGGGTTGCGATTGGCAGAGCCTCAGACTAACCCACGGCTGATTACCTACTATATCTTAGCCTTTGAAGTTGTCGATTATTCCTTGATTAAGCGCTGCGAAGAGCGGGGTAATAAGATATATATATAGGATTCGTATGTGGTTCTGCCTGGTGGATTTTATTGACTATAGTACAAGACATATGGTGCTTTCGTCGTCGATCATTATTAGTCGAATCTATTCTTTTCTCGCCATTATTCTTAACCGCTCTTTGAACGGTATCGTATCTATACCTATTATAAGGCCATTAACCTAGATTATAACGCGATCTAATGCACTGACTACTGACAGCTATCAGTGTATTAAGGCAAGGGAGGATTATGAGGTTGAAGGCGAGCTTGGTATAATAGTGATCTGTCTAGACTGCCATCTGGAGGAGGTAACTACCCGGAAACCTGATAATGCCAGGCAACCAGGTATTAAGTAAGCAGCCCTTCCTGATAAGAGAAGGGTCTATATTGCTTTTTAAGGCTCGCTCTCGTTAAAAAGAATCGCAGAATAAAACCTAAGTGATTAATCTATTGCATTAGCTATTAAGAAGCGGAAGAAAAGCCAAATAGCTGTGAGAAAGCTAGTTAACAAATATGGCATTGCACCTCTGGTAACCTTACTTAGAGCCTTATTTGATTAAAAGGTATTTACATCTATTGATGCAGCAAGACGTCGATTTCCCGACCTCTTTCCAGAAGAGCAGGCATCACCAAGGCCAGGAGAATGGCAGGAGACAGCAACGGAACATCCGCCAAGAGAGAGCGAACCACTTGATGTCGATGCACCTGAAGAGGCTGTCGCTGAGGAGGACCCTTGGATACGGGAACCGAAGCCGGGTCATGATTTGCCCGACGAGCCTGGGGTCGCAGCGAAAGACGACGAACCAACAAATGATCCAGAACCCGAAGTAACGGAGGGGTACTACGTGGACGTACGAGACGCAGAGAAGCCTTGCGATGAGGACTTCCCACAACTTCATCATAGTGATGATGGCGATGATTCGGTCTGCGACAAGTCGCTGGAGGACGCCGCCAAGTCTACAAACCTGGAGGAGGAACCTTTTATAATAGAGGCAGATCCAGCAGAAGAGACAAAATCTGCAGAAGGTAAGTATCTCGAATCTACACTCGCTAATGATTTAATATACTCACTGAACTGTACCTGGAAAGTTGTTTTGCCGTTCTGGGTTATGCGCTTGAGCGAAGCATTCTCGAGCGGCCATTGCTCAAAGCTAGCGAGAACCGCCCCGACTTCGGTCTCATCGAGCGTCGCCTGGGATGACGCTTGACTGAGGATACCGCATTCTTGAGCATACTTCCCCCTTTAGGTTGACTGGGTAGATCTCAATCTCAAAAACGGTGTTCCCCGACGAGAGCGTTCAACACTAGCGGTTGCATCGCACAGCAAACCGGCGGAGGATCTCGAGATCTTGCGTCGCTTGACTTCAGTCAATAAAATCATCAATTTCTTGTCCATCATCTACTGATTTCACCCCTACCCCATCGCGTATCTAACAGAACTGGTCCCGGATAGTATCGGTTCGCTGTCGTAGCCAGAATAAACCATCGGGTCACCCATACCCATCATGACTTCGAGGTTGGGACATGACAGAATGTGAGGATCGATGGTGCCAAGCTCTGACTCCACAAGCCCCTGACCTAAGATGTCCATCCTGCCCGGCACGCTGGGCCGTTGGAGGAAGTGCATGGTGAGATGTCTGGGTTGAGTGTCGGCCGAGATGGAAGACCAGGAGGAAAAGCTTGGTATCGAGGGCGACTGCGAGGGGAACATGGCCTATGGGTTGGTTCCGGGTGGTGGAGGCGCGAAGTCCAAGCCACTACTGGAGGTGAAGCTCTGTGGCGATAGGACTATGGCGTCGTTTCTGCTAAAGGCGGCTTGGTAATCGTGCTTACAGCCAGGATGATCAAGTTCTGATAGTGATGCCCGCTGCGTGTGATTATATATGGAAGAGTCGGCGTCCTTAACCTCCTTCCTGCCTTTATTTTCTTTCTGCTGCTCCTTGAGCTGGTGGGCCAGTTTAGCGATGCCGGCTTGATCTTTGGGGAATACTAAGTCAATAGGGAGGTCGATATCGCTATCAGCTCGGATGCAGCCCAGCTTCTGCACGATATTATGGATGACGGGCTGGCCCCGGTCGTTTAATTCAGGATCACCGAGCTCCCAGGGCTGGTTATTTCGGACCATGAAGTAGAGCTTGTGGATGGTAATGATGAGAGCGAATTGGGTGTTTTCTAGGATCTCGGCGTATCTGGTTGCTTGTAAGTGATATGTAGGAGGCCGGCGCCCAAGGTTCCACATCGCAACACTACATACCCTTGTGACAGCTTCTTGTATTTCATCTTCTTTCTAATACCAGCAGCGCAGACCAGGTCATCGTCCTTGCATCACTTGCAGGGGAACTCGCCGTCGCACTGGTTATATTAGTTGGGACAAGATACTAATAGACATAAGAGACGAACCTTGGTCTTCTTCATTCGACATCTTTCGCAAGCCTTCCAAGCACGCCTATATCGACTATCTATTCCAGCAATGGGGCTCGCTTGCTTCGAGGTACGGTGCATAGGCTTGACCGACTTCGTACTTGACGACGTGCTCCTTCTGGACAGAGTCGATTCGTGAGCCTTGATGGGAGGAGAGGCGAAGCTAGTTGGGCGCATTGCTGGTGTTGTCTGAATGCGGCTGGGGAAATGATATCATCTGGTACGTATTTATGAATTGTGTTCCATTCAGACGAGTCAGGTCCTCAAGGTTACGAGTTAGACTAGACAAGTGTTAGCTTTTTCACTGAGACACCAGGCGGCAACAGGGTCAAAACGTTGACGGACTCAGCATTTGATGAACGAGGATAATTCAGGGGACTAAGCCCAACACAACCTTAGGCCCGGCGGAATAAACCTCCTCCTCCTAAGCCCAAAACCCAAAAATCGTTCAGGTTTGGTCATCTCCCTGTTTCATTCTGCGCAAAGCTCGAGAAGCTCGAAAATTAGTTGAAGTGCCCAATTATAAGCCTTTGGGTTGCCATACGGCTCTACCCCTATGGAATGATTTGGGGTTGTGCTGAGCTGCTGGGCGCCCAGAACATCTCCATGCCCATCAGCATCGATATGTGTCCCAGTCAGTTGTAGTCAAAAGTCCAGGGGCTTAAGCCAATTGGATGGCAACGGCTTAGCAGTACTTCTATCTGCTTAGATATTAGCAGGGAAAAAAAGTACTAATTGTCCGGCAGGTACAAAGCTGCTCCCTAACGCTTTGCTTCAATTGAACCTACTGTACTCTGTAGGAGGGCCTATGGGGCAATGAATGTCGTGTCCTTCTAACCCATTACGACCCCTTCGTCCGTTGATCACTACGTCTGGAACATCTTGGATATTATTTTGCGGGCGCTTGGCTGGGCCTGCAGCCCGATCTTGCTTGCTATTGGTTAAGTTCAAGATTGTCCCCGTTTGGGACCTTTAGGGCCACGCTACTGTACCTACAATCTAAAACGTCCAAATACAGGGAAAAAAAAGACAGACAATAAATTTTTCCACCTGAAAATCTGACAGTTCTGTTCGTTTCGGGTGGCAAGATCTTTATGATCTTGCCCCTCGCTTTAGTCAGCTCGGCTGGACCTTCCTCATTCGTTTGACAGATGGGGATGTCAGATGCTGCTCTGGTTGCCGGGATTCGTGGAACACTTGGAGCAAATGTCTCGGGACCCGCGGCCGGTAGTTCAGCTTCCCTTGGTTTTCCGGAATATGCGGCAAATATATCAGACGACAGTCGAGACAAACCTTAATCATGGACTGGAGGCAGCTTCTTTCTTGGGGCTTTACTATATGAAGCCCTAGTGGCAAACCTTGGTGCTGGTGCTAACAAGGGTCTTGGACGCCCGTTTGAAAGGGCTTAGACAGTACCATACACGCAATTATCCTGCTAAGCCTGCCAAACAGGCAAATCCTTGCCAGTTGCTTGCAATTTAACCCACGATAGAGTTTCTGACATGCTTGACCAGACTTTAATTACCTATCGCTTTTCCGCAGCAACCATTCAATCATCTCCCCATCCCCATTGTGATCCATTTCCAATCGAAACCACTTGGGTTGCCTCCATTCCAGTCGATGAATCATGGTCAAGGCAGAACCAATCGCCTCTGAAGGCCCGCGTGAGTGGGAGATGCTCAAGTACATACCAAACTGCTGCTTTTGTCCGCTGTCTGCTTGGGTTAACTTTCATTCCCAGACGCGATGGGTAGAGTGGCTCCTGTGGGCAAGCGCTGACGACCCAACACAGATATGCCTCTTCCTTCACCACGAGCACGATCACTGGAGATGCTCCATGTTTCGACGCCATCTTGAATGCCCTCTCACAGCTGGCCGCATTCCGTCTCCAGGCTCGCCGCGCCATCATCTCGTTCTTTGACCGCAAGTACCAGCACATTGTCGCTGAGGCCACTCAGTCCTCTCCCATTGGCCCCTGCCCAGACCGCATGAAGGACCGGCTCTGGCCCTCTGGGATTAACCCTCGTGGCGACAGCATCTGCGAGCATGTCCTTCAGTTTCGAAACACGAAACATGTCTCTTTGGATCATGATGTGGGACTGGAGGTCTCGGTCATTCCTGACCTTGCCGAAGATGCCCACTCACCCAGTGGCTCATGCGTCCAAGGGCTTCCTCATCATCGATTCTATTGCGGTATACCTATCCAAACCCCCAGAGGATTCAACATCGGTGTTTTGAGCGTGTTCGATGACAGTCCCAGGCCCGGTGGTCTAGATCAGGCTTCCATCCAGCTCCTGAGGGATCTCTCTAAGACCATCATGTCCTATCTGGAGACGCGTCGCGCCACAGAAAATTTCATTCGCAGTGAGCGCATGGTGAATGGCCTTAGCCACCTGGTCCGTGGCAATGACAATGCTACCAACGACGTTTCCAGCTCTAGACAGCGCGACAGCCGGACTCGGGGGTTTCAACAAAACGACTCATCTAGCAATCATGTCTCCGGCAGTCACATAATGAAGACCAGCGCAAGCCTACAGGATAGCTCCGAGTGCTCCAATGGGGCTACAAATAAACTTCCCTTACCTTTCAGCAAGCCAGCAGCTCTGGCTTCACTAAGTCCAGCCACCCATCTTCAGACCGACACATCACATGTTGTTGACCCCCAGAAAGTTGAGTTTGCAAGCATGCTCAGCAAGGCCGCGGATATCGTCTGTAATTCACTTAAGGTTGAGGGCGCACTCTTTCTCGATGCAGGTGTAAACTCCATTGGGGCTCCCATGGACCATGAGAACAAGTCGTTACACTCTGTCAACGATTCCGCATCGAGCAGCGAGGACAGCTCGGCGGACCACGTCAGCGATCCACAGAACAAGAGGCCTTGTACCATACTCGCCCTCTCCACCACTGATCAGGCTATACTCGACCTAGTCCAACCAGGCTTGCAAATATCGCTCAATCAGAAGACCCTTAAAAGACTAATTTCCCGCTATCCAAATGGCAAGGTTTTCAGTTTCGAGGAGTCGGGCTCGTTGTACTCAGGGGAATCATCATCCGGCGAGGAGACAGACCCTCGTCTTCCCGATACCCGAACTGCAAAGACTGCCGCAGATCACAAACCCACCTCCTCACGCAAGGATGAAGCCAGGCCCGTTGCCGAGCTATTTGCCGGGGCGAGGAGTGTTGCATTAGTTCCCCTATGGGATCCCTCCCGAAACCGCTTCTACGCTTGCGGCCTCGTCTGGAGTAAGACAGCCGCTCGCATTCTCACACCAGAAGCAGACCTACCGTACCTGAAGGCCCTTGGGATTGTCACCATGGCTGAGATCAACCGGATAGACATGACACTCGCCAACAAGGCCAAGGCGGATCTGCTAGGCACGTTAAGCCACGAGCTCCGTTCGCCGCTCCATGGAATCTTAGCCGGTGCGGAGCTTTTAGCCGGTACTTCACTCGACCTGTTCCAACAAGAAGTTGTACACGCGTTGGAAATATCCGGCAAGACACTGCTTGACACCATCGATCACGTATGATATGTTCGGCTGAGCTAAAATGGTCATGTTGCTAATTCTTGTGTAGCTGTTGGTATTTAGTAAAGTGAACACTCTCTCGCGAGCGTTCAAGTCGCAAAAGGAGCACAGGAGACACCGTAGCCCTTTCAGAGCCGGTAAACAGGATGAGGAGAGCAGAGCAAGTACTGGGCCCGAGATGCAGTCTCTGTGCTCGGATGTTGCATTGGACAGACTCGCCGAAGAAGTCATCGAAACCGTCACCATCGGCCACAGTTTCCACTACGCAGTCATGCCACAGGGGCCAAGATGGCTCCCGCCAGATGTAAGTCTTGAAAATGAATCCACAATTGATGATCGAGCGCCTTACCAACCATGTCGAATTCACAGGCGGATCTGGCCGGCAAGGTACAAATCACAGTTGATATAGACCATCGCAAGCCGTGGTTGTTTCGTACTGCACCTGGTGCTATCCGCCGCATTCTCATGAACATTCTGGGCAACGCCCTGAAGTACACGTCCCAAGGCCACGTGAAAATCAGCCTCAAGCAGGAAAAGGGCACCTCACACAAAGGGCCGCGAAAGTCAACCACCGTAGTCCTTACCGTTTCGGACACGGGCAAGGGCATTGGGGATGAGTTTCTGCACAACAAACTCTTCGTTCCATTCTCCCAGGAAGACTCGCTTGCTGTGGGCACCGGTCTAGGGCTCAGTATTGTGAAGCAGATTGTCACATCACTCGGCGGCTCGATTGGCGTTCGAAGCCATGTCGGCAAGGGCACGACCATGTCAGTCTCCTTGCCACTAGCTTACGCCGACCCTGGAACTGACAACACGGGTAAGACAGAGCGGGAAGAAGAGTCATTGGGTTTCGATGGCAGCATTCTTGACTCTATCCGGGTGGCAGCTGTGGGATTCACCCGTGTCCCGTGTGCTGCTGCCGAGGTCAACAGCGTAGCACAACTCCCACTGGAAAGTCTGCCTCTGAAGTGGTTCAATATCAACCTCTGGGAAGCTGAGAATAGTGATCCTGCCGCCCCTGGCCCCGATATCATCATTTACAGTGAGGCTGCCTTTAGCAAACTTGATGAGAATACGATCAACGGCCACCTCCTTCCTGCGGTCGTGATATGCCACAACGCTGGAACTACTGTAAAGCTAGACACAATGTACAGGGAGTCTGGCACAAAATCTGTATTTGAGTTCATTCACCAGCCGTGAGTCGAGCCGCGACCATCATCTAACCATCTATTCACTGACTGATAGGAATACACCCCGAAAGTTCAGCAGGATCCTTGGCTATGCTCTCAATCGCTGGAAGCAGCTCCAAACGACACATACTCTGAGTGACACAGAGGGTTCTAGCAACAATACTGACGAGTCTCCTCTTCCCGTATCGAGCGCAGACAGTAATCGGTCATGGAATTGGACGACTCGAGAACAGTCTAGTGAGAGTGCGTCATCCGCGGATAGCCAGCCCGACCAGCAGACGAACTCGAGTTCGAACCCCAATGGGCCGATCAAATCTGAGGATCAAGGGCCTCAATCCAAACAGACACGCGGAAGCAGCCCAGACAACTCAGCAACCGAAGAAGGATCTGTCCAGCCGCATTCCGAGTTTCTACTTGTAGATGACAACACGATTAATCTGAAGGCGAGTTCACACTCTGAATGTCTGGCAAGCTTCAAACACTTACCCATCTCCAGATTCTCTCCGCCTATATGAAGAGATTACGCATAAATTATCGCACGGCTGTGAACGGCTTCGAGGCTCTGAAGACGTTCCAGCTTAACCCGGAGAGATTTTGCTGCGTCCTAATGGGTACCTCCAACCCCCAGATCCTACTAAGAAACCGAGGCTAATGAACATGCCAGATATCAATATGCCAATAATGGACGGTCTTGAAGCGACGCGACTCATCCGCAAATTTGAGAGGGAAAATCACCTCAAGCCTGTTACCATCATCGCTATTACTGGTCTCGCGACAGACGGCGCTAGAGATGAGGCGTTTGCCAGCGGCCTTGACGTCTTCCTGACACGGCCAGTCAGTTTGGGACAACTTGTACCAGTACTTAACGAGAGGGGTGTTAATGAGGCGAAGGTCAGAATAGAGGTGTAAAAGCAAGATATTTACGGGAGGAGTGAATTTTCTCAATAAGTGTACTACTACTACTACTACTACTACTACTACTACTACTACTACTAACGTATATGATAAGCTTATGTGACAAACAAGCTTGCGTGACAAAAATCCCTCAACCTATATCATCTATATTTGATCAATTGATTCTCAACCACGAAATATGTCAGACCATAATATTGAGGGTAGAATCCTTCTTGCCCTTTTGGCCCTTCAAAATGACCTAAAATGGAAGCTCAGGCGCGCTGCAGAGATCTACAAAGTTGGCTGTATGATGCTATGGCGCCGGCAGATGGTGTGGGAATGAGAAGATGCTTATTGCTTGATTCATCCTAAAAGTGCAGCAGGGGAACTACTATTTATATACAGGCATAATCTCTTATAGAATATTCCTCCTTCTTCTATACCTTACCACCGCCTTGGTCGCCTCATACTTATAATCTCTAACAAACCCAATTTAGCACACTTGCAGTAATTTCAGGGGTTTTGCAACAGTCACCTCTATAGCCTGCCATAGTTACCGGCGTAACAGGAGAAAGTTGGCTCCGACATTGCGCGCCACTTGCTTGCCCGCGACAGCAGCTTATCATGCATATTAGATACTGAAATGTGCATAGATGATCTTGGCTTGAGAACACACTCCCTCCATCATCCCTGACATATCATTAATAGCCTAACTCCAAATTCTAAATTGAACGAGGCTGCCGCGAATTAAAGTCCTATATAAAATAAAACCGCGCTATTAATAACAGGGGGCTAGTATGAATTAAAACTAGAGTATAGAATTAAATAAAATTAATATTATTAGAAAGCAGAGATATAATTTAGTATTTAATTTTATTTTTAAAGTGTAATTTTTTATTTATAGTTATAATATTAAGTTAAAGTTTAATAGTTAATTAAAGGATATTATAAAAAGTAAAGAATTTTAATAATTTAATTACCTAGATAATTTAAAGAAAGTAGGCTATTAGTTATAAAGTTTAATAATTTAAAATTAAAAAGTTAGAAAAAAGAAAGTTATAATAAAAGTAAAGAGATAGTGTAATTAAATAATACCCTTAAGAAGTTTATTATTTACTATTTTATATTTAATATAATATATAATATAAAGCTATTTATTTATTTACTTATATTTCTATTTTATATTTATATAAAATATAAAATTAAATATATATAATAATTACAGTTTTAAATAGGGAAACTAGTCTATATTAGGTTTATATTTATAAATAATATAAAGTATTAAATTAAGCAGCTTAGTTATTATATCTCTTAATAATTAAGTAATATATATTAGGCTTATTAATATAAAGAAGTCTTATTAATAGCTAATAAGCTAAGTTCTATAAAAGTGCTAATAAATATAGTCTATATATTAAATATATCTTTAGGTAATTAGTAAGGTTATTAAGGGATTAATAATAATTTAAATAAATTAATATTAATTATAATAAATTAGTTTTAATTATAAAGTCTTAGTATTAATTATATTTAGTAAAAGATATAATAATTAGTAGAAAATATAAGGTATATATAATAAAACTACTAAGGTTATAATATAATCTCTTTCCTCTCTTAGGCCTTATCCTTAAGGCCTAATTAATATATTTTTTTTATTAATTATCCTTTATAAGTATATTCTTAATCTTATAATCCTTTAAGATATTTAATTATATCTTTAAAATTAAGAAAACTTTTATTAAAAATTATAATTCTCTTTATATTCTTATTATAGTATTTAAAAACCTTATTATACCTTATTTTAATTATATTTATTAAAAGATAAAGGATTCTTATATCCTTAACTTTATAAAGTTAAATTACTATAATCCTTATATTAAGTTAGAAATATCTTATAATAGTTATAGTTTTTTTTATAGTAATAGGTATATTTCTTTTAATATAAAATTATTTAATAAGTTTTACTAATATAAAATTAACTAAAAAGATTCTTAATAAAAAGTATTATTTAAAATATAAAGAAAAGGCTATTAAAGATAAACTAATTAATTTCTAAGTAAAATCTACTTATATTTATAATATAATAAATACTTAATTTACTAAACTTACTTATTTAAGGTATTAATATTATTAAATAAAGGTAAAGGGCTTAAATATAATTTATTATAATCTTAGCTTTATAAATAAGTTAAAAAAGGCAGAATATAATAAATAAGCTACTCTAGAAGGTATTATAATTAATAAGTCCTTTTAGAATTAATTTACTATTATTAAGTAGTTTAAATAGGATTTATTAGGCCTTAATACTTTCCTTAATTCCTCTAGTTTTAGTAAAAATTCTTTAGGAGTTATTAGGTATTAATAAGGTATTTTAATAATTCTTATATATTTTTATTTTCTAAGTCGTTCTTCTATTTAATAAGGTATTTTATTTATTTATTAGTTTTCCTTATATTTATAATTACCTTTACTTTATAAACTTTTAGTCTTTTAATTTCTTTTAGTTTATTATTAGTTTTAACTTATATTATATTAGCTACTAATTTATATAATATAATATAAAAGATTAAATAGAGTTTAATTTTTAATAATAGGTTTAGTTTATAGTTATTTTCTAAAATCCTTTATTTAACTTTATAAGGTTTAATATACTTATAATCTAATTTATAACTTAGTTATTTTATTATAATGTTTTTTATAGCTAGGTAAATTATATATTTCTTTAAGAAGGTTAGTCTTTTAATTCTTTTTATATTATAGTATTTTTTTATTTATTTTTAAATAAATTCTAATTTTCTCTTTAATTCTTTATATAAGGCTTTTAAATCCTTACTTCTAATTATAATAGCTAGGTTAACTGTTTTTAGTTCTTATAGTATATAATATAGGTTTAAGTTAAATTTAAAATTAGCTATTAATAATATTATCTTAATGCTTTTATTATATACTATATTATAAGCAAGTTAGGCACTTAATAGCTTTTTTACTTAATTATTTTATTTATAGTTAATATAATATTATAGATATTACTTTAATACTTAGTTTATTTATTTAGTCTATCTATTTATTTATAATTTAAAAGCTATTAATAGTTAATAGTTTAGTCTTATATATATTATAAGTACTTACTAGAATTTACTAATAAATATAATTCTTTTATTTATTAAGATTTTATAAGGTAGTTTATATTCTCTAACTATTTTAATATAAAAAATATATACTATTTATTTTATATATATATTTTCTCTATAAGGTATATAATAAGAAAACTTAATAAGTTAATTTACTATAACTAGGATATTATTATAAAAGATTTTAGTTAGGGGTTTTTTTAATAAAGGCAGCTTAGTTATAAAGTCTATTATAATTAAACTTTAAGGTCTTTTTACTACTTCTAATAGTTATAATAACCTATATAATTTATATTATTATAACCTTATTTTTATATATAGGTTATATTATTTAATTATTTTTTTTACTTCTTTTCTTTAGATTTTATATCCTTATTATTATAGCTATTTAAAGGTTTTTATAACTCCTTAATATTTATATAATATATATAAATAAAATTTATAAAGAAAGTTATATACTTTATCTTTTAGGATTTCTTTTATTAATGCTAGTTATATTTATTTTAATATTTATATTAGTTATGTAAACTAATATTTTCCTTTTTAGTTTTTCCTTAAGAGTTATTTTTTTATTTTTAATATATTAGTATTATAATCTAGCTATCTACTAATTGCATTTACTCTTTTATTATTTAATCCTTTTTTATAAATAATTATAAAGTTAAATTTATAAAGGTATTTAATATATTATAGTTATTATTAGTTAAGTTTTTATCTTAAAGTAAAATATAAAATATTTTAATAATTAATATAGACTTTAATTTAATATATACTTTTTATAAGATAGTATTTAAATTCTTTAAAGTAATTAATAATTATTAGGAATTCTTTATTATAAATAAGGTAGTTAAGCTTTACTTTATATAGTTTATAAGAATAAAATATAATTAAGTAAAACTTTCCTTTTTTATTTTATTATTTAATTTATCCTTTTAAAGTAAAATCTAATAAGTTAATCTTTAGTTTTATTTCCTTATTAAAATTAAATATAATTAATATTAGTTTATTAAGGATTACTTATTATAATATTTTAAATACTATTTATATATTTTATTTTTATATAAACTTTTTACTTATTTTTATAAGTTTAATAAGAAAATTAATAATCTTATTAAAATCTTATATAAATTATTAATAATAATTAGTAAATTTTAAAAAGCTTTATACTTCTTTAACTATTATTAATAAGGGCTAATTTATTATTATTAAGATTTTATTTTATTTTATTTTTATTTTATTAAATATAATAATATATCTTAAGAAGTTTATTTTTTTTATATAAAAATAATTATTTTTTAAATTTAACTAATAAATTAGTATTTTATAAGGCTTTTAAAACCTTATAGATATATTCTTTATATTATTCTTTATTATTTAAGAAAATTAAGATATTATTTAAGTACTATATTATAAAGATATTTAAATATTACTAAAGTATATTATTAATTATTTATTAAAATATTATAGGTATATTAATAAGTCTAAATAGTAATATTAAATACTTAAAGAGTTTAAACTTAATTTTAAATATATTCTTTTATTTATCTCTTTCTTTTATATAAATTAAGTTATAAGCTTTTTTAAAGTCTAAAGTAATAAAATTTTATTTACCTTATAAGTAGTCTTTATGTTTTATAATAAGTAAAAGTAAGGTCTTAATTTTAATTATAAAGGTATTTAATTTCTTATAATTTATAATAAGTTATAATTTCTTATTTTTTTTTAAAAATAAATATTACTAGAAATCCTATTAATAATATAAATATTTTAATATTTTCTTTTATTAGTTTTATTTTTAAGTATTTTCTTAATATAATAAGGTTTTTTTTATTAAAGTTATAAATCTTTTAAAATAATAAGTTATTTATTTTAAGTTATATTTTATAGTTTTAATAGCTATATTATAATACCTTTGTTTTAAGTTCTTTTTTAAATAGTTTTTTATAAATATAATATTTTTCTAAAATATTTTTAAGTCTATTTTACTATTCTTTTTCTTAAAGTTACTTTTAATCTTTTAATTATTTATTTAAATTATATAATTAATATTTAAAAAGACCTAAGGTTTATTAATTTTATTATTTCTTACCTTTTATATACTTATACTTTATTTTTATTAAAAATAGTAAATTCTTTATTTTATATATACCTATATTATTTTCTTTAGTTAGGGTTTAAGATCTCTTATTATTTATTATAATTAATTAATTATTACTATTAGGGTTATTAGAAAAAGTAACCTAGCTAGTCCTTTAGTTAATATATAGGTTTTTACTTTATAGCTAGTCTATATTAAGGAAGATATCTACTTCTTTATTTAGAGGAAAGATATTAAAGTTAATTCCTAGCTACTATGAGTTAAGACTCTTTTAGTAAAAGGGGCAACCCTGGTCAGGTCTGGAGGTACCCCGCGCAGCATAACATGGCTAGGAAATAACATGGCATTAACAGGGGCATGGCAGGCGTTAAGTAAAAGGGGATTTTAGTAAAAGGGTTAATTATAATTAGACAGATATTAACGGAACACGGTAAGCAGGAAGTTTAAATTAATAGGTAAATAAAGAAGAAAATAAAGGAGAGAAAAGAAGAAAAAGGAGAGAAAGTTAAAATAAATATAATATATAAGAATATAGATATAAATTAAGGCTCTCTATTTTATTTATTATTCCTAGATTAATAAAAATATATTATCTTATAGTAATAGTACTACCTATTATAGGTCTTAATAGCTTCCATTATAACGCCAATTACCAGGTTATAGTCTGCCGCCTCTGCAGAATATACCTGGTTCTAAAACAAACAAGCTAAAGGAGTTACTTGCAGGCCGAGCCGCACCGGATAAAAGGTGACGAACTGCGACTGATAGTCGAGCGGTTTTTAAGCTATAAACTGCGCCTAGTCGAGGCATTGCAGCAGTAGAGGGCCAATAGAAAAAGGCCATGCCGGCCTATAGAGGGTCTTACTATATACAAAGCCTATATCTACACCTACATAGAAGTCTAATATAACTATTATATATAGCAGGCTAGGAAGATATATAATTATATACCGGTTTACAGGAGGAAGGCCTTAGAGCATATAAACGCTATACCTCTCTAGAGGGCATATAAGCTCTAGATATACTTTACGGCTAAGGGCCTTATTAACTACTTTCTAGTTAAAAAAGACCTATCTCTACTACTAACAGGAGGAGCACTAGCAGGGTCAGGCCTGGCTATGGCATCTATGTTATAAGAGGAAGGAAAGCTATTTAAAGACCTAAAGGCTAATATTATCTAGGCCTTACGCGACCTAGATAAGGAAGCCAAGATTGTATAAGACGTCGAGGCATTACAGGCTAATTGGGTACCCTGGCTTATCTATACCGGGTTCCCTATGCACCTGCAGGGTCTCCGCGATACCGAGATTATATCATTATATGCATTACTATAAAGCAGGGATAATAATGGCAATGGCGGCGGCGATAGTAGTGATGACGATAATAGAGAAGAAGAAGGCAGCGCAGTTAATACGGATATAGATCTAGGGCGCATTCTTGCCGCAGTAGAGAGTATACTTAGAGATATATATAAGTTATATAGTAATAAATTACCTAATTACAAGATAATGCAGTAGTATGCAAAGAGGCTAAGCAATTTCTGCAGCAATAATAGCTATATAAGCAGTATAAAAGCCAGTAAGTTCTAGAGCTTTAAGAACAAATTATCCCTTACTTCCTATTTCTAAATTATAAAATAGCTATTAATATACTATTACTAGGTAGTATATTATAAGGATGGCTATTTTATAAGAGGGGATAAAAGCCATATAGTGCTACAGGATATAATTAAAATAACCCCTTTATAATAACAAGCTATAAAGGACGTTATCGGTATATTGCAGAGGCGAGATAAGGCAGCAAAGGGGAGGGGGATGCCAAGTTATAATAAAAAGGATAGTATAGCTACTAGGGACTATAATAAGCATAATGCCAAGCTAAAGCATACTATCTGCAAATTTTATATCTTACTTATCTGCCAGACTGTCAGAAGCAGGCTATTCTGGTTTACTATCTTAAGCTTCTGTATTATACTTAGCCGGATAAAGGCTCTAATGCGCCAGGTAGATAACAAGCAGCATAAGCAGTGCATATAGCGCAAACTAGGGAACTTTAATAGCAATTTATTAGCACTTACCTAGACTGCCTAGCTTATCCTATTTGACTTTATATGCTTTTAAAAGCAGGATAATAAAGATGGAATCCCTGATTTGCTAGATTAAATATATAAGAAGTACTTTTAGCAGATAGTAGAGATACCTTTTAGATATATACTATAATAGAGGCTATATCTCTTTGCGGCCTCCTGTACTAGTCTTACTAAGTACTAAGCCTGCTAGTCCCTTAATGGGGAAACGGTTAACTATATGGGGATAAAACTATATATAGAACAAGTAATATAGCTAGTCGAGTCTAAGTTCTGCTAGGCATACTTGCTTCTATATAATAAGCTCTTGTTTAGAATAAGGGATATTGCTCTAATTAAGGCATAGAGGCTGTATAATAATCTAGATATAGATAACTATAGCGCTTTATGGTTAATAGATAAGAGGAATCGCGAGATACTGGCAGGGATATATAATGCCCTGCTCTAATAGATTAAAGAAAGGGCAGATTTATAGCAGGTATTTATGCGGCTAGATCTAAATAGTAGGGTTCGCCTCTGCCCTAAGGCAATAGCTATCTATAAGGCGCATATTTAGGAGTTCCTTAAGAGGATACTAGTACCTATCTCAGTTCCTTTAGGCCCTCCATTATACTCCCCAGAACTACTCTCTATTACATATATTAATACAGGTACCCGCTACCAGTTAGTATTTCTATAAGAGAAGATAGTTATAATATATATATAATACAGTAAAAGCCAGGAATAAACCAGGGAGGAGAAGGATAATATTAGGTTCCTACCCCTAGCTATTAGAAACCTCCTCTTAATATATCTCGTATTTATACTGCCGTTATATTAGGCCTTTCTATATTAGAGCAAGCCAGGGGCTTTACTTTTGCCATACCTATAGTTAAAGCTTAATGGCGAGGTCTGGCAGGATAGTATGGTCTTATCCTGCCTCTAGAGGGCATATATGCAGGCAGAGGTGCCCTAGTTCTAGGTAGCATGGTGGCGCCAAGTTGCTGCTTCTATTATAAAGGAGAAGTTTAGTGCTAAAGAGCAGGCTAATTTTAATATAGGTAAGATTGCGGTATCTAAAGAAGTTAAAGATAAAGTAGATCTTATATACCTTACTAGGATAAGCAATTATAGTTTCTAGATATTTAACTATAGCTATACTAGCAGTATGACCTTAACTATAATAAGCTTACTTTACTATGCCTATTAAGTATCTTAAAGCTAGCAGTCTCTATTTCGGATTAATTAAGTGCTCTAGGGTAAGCGGCCCTCTGCTATATTGGATATATAAGCGCAAGGGCTACTTAATACTTATAAGAAGGTATAGTTTTATATAAGGCTAGCTGCTAAAGAAGATGGAATTATTGCAGCTGCCTATAGGCTGCATAATAACCCAGAGCTATAATTGCATTGCCCTGGTTAGCAGGATGCCATGCTAGCAACTATAGGTCTATATATACCTAAGCAGGTTATTATCATTCTTATAACGGGTTTAGGGAAGATATTAGTATTTATAATTAGAGCTATACTAGTAGGAGCTAAAATAACTATCTTAATCCTTTCTACTATAGCCTTATATAGTAATATACTTAGGCGCCTTAATAAAGTTATGCTAAAGCACTATATTTAGTGCCTAGGCTTAAAGAAATTAGCCCTTATTATTATTATATTAGCTAAGGCAGCTTATATAGAGGCGTTCCTAGAGTATGCTAACTAACTGTCTAATCGACAGTATCTAGATCGGATTATAATTAATAAATACTATCTTATAATTATAGCAAGCTATTACCAATAAAGTATATTGCAGCTAGTATAGTATATATAGCAGATTTATATATAGACTATCTAGCTAATAGTAATACTACTACTAATTTATTAAGAGCTTTTCTTTAAGCATAATAAGCTTATATAGCTATATATTATTAAAGAGTTAATAAATTATCCTAATATCTAATATATTATCTAGCAAGAACGTAAGCTAGGCAATCTATATAAGCAGGCAGCTTGTCTTATATAGTCTTACTAGACCTAGATAGACCTATTTAAGAGCAAGCAAGACTAGGTTATTATATACTATCTAATAAAGGATCTTATAGCAGAGCTTGCTAATATATTCGGCTATCTGTCCTATATAGCTAAGTCTGGCATAAAAGAAGAGAAGATAGTAATTATAAAGTAATAGCTAACGGCAGCCGATTTGCCTATTATTATAGCGACATTAGCGCTAGGTCCTGGGTTTAACTACCCTTATATTTAATTAGTCATTTATATTAATACCCTAAGCCTTCTAACGGATTTCTCTTAGAAGTTAGGTAAAGCAGGTTAGGATAGCAAAGTAGCTAAGTTAATTATTTTACTTAATACAGCCTAATAGCCGCAGTTAGGTCAACCTATAGCAGCAGATAAAGAGGCCATATAACTATATCTTTTATAAGAATACTGCTTATATAGGGTCTTAAGCTAATTCCTTAATAGTAAACCTAACTAGCAGTAGTACATAGAGGGCAATAAGCTCTATAGCATTTGTCCTAAGCATTATACGCAATGCTAACCGCCTACCCTAGAGTTTTATCTACTGCAGCCCTTATATAATAAGACTAAAGCCAGATAGGACAGGGATAATGGCAGCACTAACCTTACTGTTAGTAAGATAATCTTTACTAGACTTACTAAGGTGCTTTATTAAGACTAAGTATATAATAAAGAATTAAGTTAGTATAAAAGAGATCTTAAGATAATAAAAGGCTACTATTTCTATTACTATATAGAAGGAAAATTATTTAAGTATACTATAATAGCTTATACTTAATATTTTAATTAAATTTAAGCTAAGCAAAAAGCACTTTAAGACTATTAAAGCAAGAAGAAGGAATAAATAGACCGGCATGCTGTATGCTAGAAGTATTACTAGCTATAAGAGATTTGCCAAGCTGCAGATCTAGAGTATAAAGGGGATAATTTATATTAATACCTAGATATAGTAATGCCTTTATACTTTAGTGCATTTAGTTAACTAGGCTATACTAAATAGTTTTTAAAGCATTTTAATAAGTTATTTAAAACATGCCAGGAATATATATTATAGCTTAGTAAAGGTATATTTCTAGGCAGTAGTTAATATATAAATGCTAACTATATAGCTACTCTTTTATTAGGAGAATTTAAGTAAGGAGAAGGGAAGGAGAAGTATTACTATTATTTATAGTATATCCTTATAATTATTATAAGAGACTATATATTATCTAGCTAGCGAAATAGAATAAAGTTAAGATAGTAAGTATAAATACTAAAGTGCAGTTAGAAAATAATGCTTTTATTCTCTTAAGGAAAAGTAACTTATAATTATATAAAAAAGCAAAGATCTAACTAGTTACTATATAAAGGTATTAAATAAATATAATTTTAACTATTACTAATAGTTTAAAGGAGAGTTAATATTTGCTTATATATAATATTAACCCTAACCCTAAGGCAAAAGGTGGATTTTTCTTTAAATTAAAAGGTTAAGAGACTAGCAGGAGTTTAAGGGGGCAAGGCAGACCTTATAATAGATAGCGAGGTTTTTATTTTAATTAGAAAGTTAAGGGGGTAGAGGGTAAGTATAGGTTAAGAGATAAGAGGGCTATTAAGTTAGATAGTAATAGTAAGTTAAGGGTAACCCTAACCCTAACCTAATATCGGGTTAGGGTTAAGGGGTAAGGGTAAAGGTAAAGTTAAAAGAAGGAGGGAGAGAAGGGGTTAAGGAAGGTAGGAAGTAAAGCTAAGCTATAAGGTCTAGAGTGACTTAAAGAGGTTAAGGAAGGAGGTTAAAGGAAAAGGAAGGTAACTAACCGCTATATACTTAGAGACTATAATAAGAAGTTTAAAGAGCTATAGCTAAGAGGTTAGGTATAAGGTAAGAGAAGTAGAGGCTAACTTCTAGTATTAGGGGTTTTAGAAGTAAGTTAGAAGGTATAACCTCTAAGGTAAGGGTTATAGGGAGTAAGTAATAGATAGAGAGTAAAGAGTAACTGCTAACTACTAACCTAACTAATAGGCCATTAGTAATTTAGGCCAAACTGCCAACCTCTAAAAATGGCATAGGCTAATAATAATATAGGGAAACCCTATCTAGTAGAGACAGGACAGACAATAGGGAGGCCAAACTACTAACCCTAAACTACTAACCTTATAAGCAGCTAATTACAGACTTAGAGTTAACCCCAAGTCTCTACTTTAGTCCTTAAGGTAAACCAGGATAGGGAAACAAGAAAGCAGAAAAAGCAAAGTAAGAGGAGAGAGATAATAGATAATATAAGAGAGAAAAGAAAAAAAGAGGCTAGGATAGTCTATCTATTTATCTATCTATCTACACTACCTCTCTCTTTTTCTCTTTATCTTATCTTAATTTAGAAAGGCCATAACTAACAAGCTTAATTTATTTAACTATATATATAAGCTAACCGATTAATTATAACTATAATAGCCCAATAGCACCTGCCAGACTTACTACCTAGCAATACTAATAGCAATACCTAGGCAATAAGGAGAAGAATAGATAGGTCAGAAAGAGGAGAGGGTAAAGGAAGGTAGCTTCTTTATAATAAAGAATATTAATTACTAATTTATGCCTTCTATAGCTATGCAGTCTATTTCTATAACCTGGAAGGCTATCTAAAGGATTATTACCTAGATCTTAGCCATCAAGTCCGCAGCAATCTTATCTGCCGTCATAAGGGCCTGCTATTAACACTACTAAAAGAGGGACTAAGAGAGGATTAACTGGCCCAGCATGGCTCGTCTAACCCGGCCAAGCCTATCGAGGGTCTCCCTATCTACTAGGGTTTCGCATACACCTAGCCAGGCTGCAGGTACCTTATACCAAGCTAGAAGTACCTATACATACACTTTAATAATAAGCATAATGCTAAGGCAGCTAAGAGGAAGACCTAGGCAGACCTCTAGGCTGCCATGCATTTATAGACCTTCTTTACTAGTCTAAAGAGGGCGATTTATTACTTTTACATTTGTAAAGTAAGAAGAGGGGAAGGAGAGAGGGGGAAGGGGGGGAAGTAAAAGAAGGAGGAGAAGAGGAAAAGGAGCAACAATAGTTACCTAGCCAGAAGACTAAATAATAATCGCCTATATTACTAAAGGATAGTTACTATAGCAGGAAGAATAAGAAGAAATGCAGAAGGTTATAGATAAAGGCATCTTAAGGCATAAGATAACTAACTAGCTAAAGCAGACTAGCTAGTTAGCCTACTTTATTAGTAAGAACTTAATAGATATTTAGGCCTATAGTAAGATACCTAGCTAAGGTAATAAGGGCAATAATAAGGTACTGCGGCATATAAACAAAGCTCTAGATTAACTCTTCTTTAACTGCTATATTAGCAGACTAAAGAGTATGCCCCTAATAACCTAACTGCTGCTAGCTAGCCTACACCCTTATAACGCCTATAGCTAACTGTTTAGGCCGCTATAAGAGAAGACTAGCATAAACCAGTACCTAGGCTATATAAAACGCTTTCTGTATTACTATCTTAATATATTATTACTAGAAGAAGAGGTCCTCCTGGCTAACTATGGCTTTCGCTTTATATTAGAGTAAAGGGCTAACCTTAAGAAGCTCTAGGCCTATCTATAAGGGGAGGAAGATAAAGAGATTAAGGGAAATAATAATAAGGCAGAGGAGGATAAGATTTAGGGGGCAGGCTATTAAGCAGCCGCTATAATAGCCCTAATAGCAATAAGGGCCTATAAGAGCAGATACTATAGGTCTTAGCGGGCTTCTAGATATAGCGGCTTAATAGGGACCCTTTTATAAGCCTGCTGTGGCATTTCGTTAGTATGCTAGGGATTAACGGCGAGATAGGGTAGCTATAACTGGCCTACCTATTTACCTATATGCTTACTAGTCTTATCTTTATAAGACAGGCGCTATTAGGGAAGTAGGCTATACCTACCTAAGAGCAGGATAGCATAAAAGACCTTACCTAGCAATTTGCCTAGGTCCAGGACGCCTAGCTCTATAAGGCTATATACTTACTTATAGGTTATATACTTAGCTTGCTCTTATTTAGGAAGAAGATTATAAGGGAGACAGGGAGCAGGCTTATAGTATCCTAGAGTAAGTAAGGTAAGATAATATACTTTATAGGCAAGCCAATCCTAATAAAAGACCTCTAGACTATAGTGGCCAAGATAATGGCCGATACTAAGGACCTCCTCTAGGGTTAGCTAATGTTTAAGGAGGGTAATAACAAGCGCTTTATAATCTCCCTGGCCAGTATTAAGGACGACCTTATGCAGATAAGGTAGGGGTAATCCTTTATTATTATAATAGTCTTGCCAGTAAGGAGGTTAAGATGCTTGAGGACCTTATTATAAGCTTCTGGAAGACTGACCTTCTTAACTAAATAGGCAAATAGAAGTAGGCAGGCATTAAGAAGTACCTTAAGCTAGTTAAGAGGTTTAAGGAGTTCTTGCTACTTCTTGCCTATATTACAGGAGGCCAACCTAGCCGAGGAGAGGAGATTATAGGGCTATGCCTTATTAATGGCATTAATAGGGACTGCAATATCTTTATTATTAATAGCAAGGTTATTCTTATTATATAGTATTATAAGTCCCTTACCTACTTTAACTTACTTAAGGTTATCCCTTACTTCTTGCCTAGGCAGATTAGGCAGCTATTTATAATATATATAATCTATATCTAGCTGCTAATAGATTGCTAGGAGGCCAATAAGTAGGAGCTATATAGGGAGAAGATGGTATTGCTAAGTAACTTTATCTGGCATAATAAGGCAGCAGGAGAGTACTTTAAGAGAGCAGCTAAATATTAGCAGCTATAAGGAGGTAGATGTCTTATTATATTAGCGCTAGATTATGCTTTAGGATTAGTGCTATATTACTATTACTATTAATAAGAAGTATACCTATAACTAAGGAGCTAGCTAGGCTGACTTTAAGGATAGTAAGGATAATTATAATAAGTTAAAGCAATATAAGGTATTAGATAACTAGCTGCCTCTTATACTAGCTAGATAGCTACTAACTATAGTATTATAATTAATATACTTAAATACTTAATAGCTAAGTCCTTAAAATCTTTAGGCAGGTAAGCTATTACTATATAAGTTCCTTAGCTATAATAAAAGCTTATTACTGCTATTATTACTATTAGGTAAGAAGGTTAAGCCTATTCCTAGATAAAATAGAGAGGTAAAGGAAGGATACCCCCTAGAAGCAGGCAAGGTTATATCCCTTAAGGCATTATAGGCAGGCAAGATAGGGTAAAAGAGAAGGAAAAGCAAGAGAAGGAGAAGAATAAAGAGGAGGAGGAGGAGGATATAATTATATAGGCGCTATAGGCAGTGCTATATAATAATAATGCCTAATTTCAGTTACCCTAGCAGGAAGAGGCTATAAGGCAAGCTGCAGCTTAATAGAGCCTGCTTATAGCAGTACTGCTAACAGGTAGCAGCAAGAGCTTAGTCTTTATAGTCCTGGCTATACTAGCAAGCATAGGTATTACTATTATAGTAGCTCCCTATGCCGAGCTTAAGAGGCAGCTTGTTTAATGCTGTATTAATGCCGGCCTAGATTGCAAGCCCTGGCCGAGGCATAGTTATCTTGGCCAGGATTACGCTTATATTAGCTAAGGCGGCTATAACTAATAACTTCCTATAATAGGCAGCTAACTTAAGCGTTAATAAGAGGCTAAACTGTATAGTTATTAATAAGTGCTACCTAACCTTTATAGCTACCGAGACCTACTACTTAAAGCTCTAGGGCCTTATCCTCTTACAGAGCCTAGGTTATCCCTTTATCTTCTTAACCAGGACCCTACTGCCACTCTGCTAGCATGACTTCGAGGAGGCTATATAGCTATAGAACCTACTTTATATATAGGCATTAAGTTACTAGCTAAATATACAATATACTGTCCTTTATATCTGTAATAGGCAGGGCGTAATAGAAGTAAAGAGATAGGTAAAGGTATAATTACTAGACCTATTAGTAAGGGAGAAGGGTATTATATACTATATAGCTAGGCAAAATATAAGGCCCTTGCCTACTAGCTTAACTATTACTATACTATACCTTATGCAATAATAGCAACTTCAGTTTATTGCCTAATATAAGGAGGGTTTTAAGCATAGCTCTAAGGCAAGGCCTCTTATATAGTAGTAATAGCGCTTTAGGTATAGGCATTAATATTACTAGTATTATTACATTATCTACCTTAAGGCGCCCTTTAGTATTATTAATATACCTAGGAGGCCAGGCAGGCCAATAAACTAAAGAGCCTATAATAGCTAAGGTTATTATTAAAGATAAGGACTAGCTAGATAAGGATACTGCAGGTAAGTCCTGCTTAGATATAAGTATATAGGAGGTATCAGGCTAGTCTAGACTAAGGTGCCGGTATGGCTACTCGGCTAATGCCTAAAGCGACCTGCAGGACTATAAGGACCTCGCAGTAATAACGAGGCTAAGGTTATAAGATGCAATAACTGCCACTATAATAAGCTGGTGTGAAGAGCGAGCTATTAGTAGGGGATTATTGCCTTATATGCCCAAGGCAGGCAGGATACCTATGCCCTTAAAGTTCTCAATTGCCCTAAAAGAGGTTAAGGAGCTTGCAAGATAGGCTTTATATTTGCTAGATGTTTAATAATATTAAGGAGGCAGGATATATAGGGCAAGTATTAGTTAATAGCTAGGATAAAAGACCTATCCTTTACTACTATATAGACTTCTAGGTTTAATTAACTATAAGAAGGACTAGTAGGTAAGATTCCTAAGCTACTTTTACTGCTATATATTATAAGAGCTCTACTAAGAAGCTATAAGATAAAGGGGGCCTTATACTAGCAGTAGAAACATATAGTAATCCCTATAGCATTAGCTATAACTAAAGGCAGATTTACTATTATAGATATAAGAGGCAGCCAGATAAGAGTTTAAGAGCCAGTAAGACTATAGGGACTGGCTAGGTTAGAAGTATAGTAAGTACTATATAGGCAGGAGATAACTAATACTATAGCAGTATTTATAATAATACTTAACTAGAGGCAAGAGAATAAAAATAAAGGAAAATAAAATAGTTAAAAGAGAAGTAATATAATAAAATAAGAAATATAATAATAATAAAAATAATAAATTTAATAAAAGTAATAATAGTAATAATATTTAGATAGTAAATTAATTAATTAATAAATAAATAAATAAATAATAATAGTATTTAGGTAAATCTAAGGTAGCTAAATAGTAATAATAAGTAGGCAATAAGATAAGAAGTTAGGTATAATATAGGGGTAATTAAGATAGAAATATTAAGTATAATTATTATTTATTTTTATTATTATTATCTATTAGGTTGCTTGCTTATATATTAAGGACTAAGGGTAATAAAAATAGTTTACCTATAGCCCTAACCCTAACCCTAAAGCAAAAGCAAAAGTTTTATTTAATTAAGGAAGGTAAGAGGCTAGTAAGTATTTAAGAGGGTTAGGCAAAGGACAAAAACAGATTAGCTAGTTATTATATTAATATTAAGCTATAAGTTAAATTAAGGCTTAAGTATAGCCTTTAACCCTAGGAGTAACCCTAGGTACTATTAAGATATAATTTATTATAAATTAGCTACTAAAATAGGTAATTTTACTTAAATCTTTATACTTAATTATTTAATACTAGGCCGAGTTGCTAATTAGCTTAAATTAACCCTAACTCTATACTTAGGGTTAGCTAGCATATTAAGTAATTAGCCAAAAAGCCAGGCATATAGGCTATAATATCTATTACCTACAGACGGCTACTACCCCTATAGACTAGCTACCTTATTTTTTACCTAGCTATATAAATTATATATACTTTAAACAGCTATAACTCTATTAATTTAATTCTAATTAATTTTAAACTAATACTAATTAGTTTAAAATACCTTCTTTTATTAAAAAAAATATAAGTATTATGCTTTAGATAGTTATAAATAGAGTTTTAGTAAATAAAGTAATAAAAGCTTATGCATTAATTGTTTTACTTTATAAGGTTAAATTAAAGGAAGTATAATATTAAGAGAAGCTTAAAAAAGGCAGTAAAAGCTCTTTAATATTTAGGAAAGGTATTTAAGAGATTAATTCTTATTTAGGCTAATCTAGGATGCCTTATATTATACTAGTAAGTTAGGGAGTTTACTAGTAAGATTACTATTTATAATAGCTTTTTAAAAGGTATTAAAAAGAACTAGCTTTAAGGCTTTTTAAGTTAAAATAAAGATATTAAGACTTTAAAAGATAAGAAAATTAATTATAACTAATATTATAAAGCTTTTACTAAATTAATAAAGGCGTTTTTTATATTACTAATAATACTAATAATATAAATAGTTAAGTAAAAGAATAAATATAATATTAATAAAGTTAAAATAATAAAAAGATAAGAATAAATAGTTTATTCTTAGCTATAAGTATAAAAAGTTAATACTTATTTATTAGCCTAGGTATTATTAAAATATAATTTATTATAAATTAGCTATTAAAATAAGTAATTTTACTTAAATTTTTATATTTAATTATTTAATACTAGGCCGAGTTATAAATTAGCTTAAATTAACCTTAACTTTATATTTAAGGTTAGCTAGTATAGTATATAATTAGCCTAAAAAGCTAGGTATATAAACTCTATATATAAATTATAGCTTATATAAAAATATTATTATTAATATTTAAATTATTATAAGTTAACTCTTTTAATTACTATAAGTTAACTTTCTAATTTAATATAAAATAAAATAATATTCTAGCTATATTATATATTAAAGGCTTTTAATACCTAATTTACTGCCTAATCTTTAAATTATTACTTAACTCTTTAAATTACTGCCTAACTCTCTAAATTACTGCTTAACTCTCTAAATTACTATTTAACTCTCTAAATTACTGCTTAACTCTCTGAATTACTGCTTAGTCTCTAAATTACTGCTTAACTCTTTAAATCACTGCCTAACTCTCTAAATCACTGCTTAAGTCTCTAAATTACTACTTAACTCTTTAAATACTGCCTAACTCTCTAAATTATACTTAAGTCTCTAAATTACTGCTTAACTCTCTAAATTACTATAGGTTAACCCTTAATTACCTATACTTACCTTTTAAATTACTATAAGGTAACTTACTAGATATTTTATAATTATACCTACTATAGCTTTATAAGCCCTTTACTATTAAACTACTATTACTTACTAGGCCTGCTATTATACTACCTTATACTACTTATACTAAACTCTAAATCTTTTTATAGCTATATAGTAATATATAAGAATAAGATATTACTATTTAATTTGCCTTAATTAAAAGAACTTATATAGTAACTTTTAGAAAAATATATATAAAATAGTTTTATAGTTTAGTAGCTATAAGTTAATTTTTTTATTTACTTATATAAATAAATATTATAGAAAATAAAAAGTAGCCTATAAGGCAGTTCTAGTATATAGCTTATTAAAACAGTCTTAAAGGGTATATAAGGGAGGTAACTTTAACTAGGTCTAAAAAGGCATAGGTTAACCGGATTAGTATTACCCTTATATACCTAATCTTAAATTGCATTATATATAAGGAATAGCTCTAGTTAAATACCTAGACTATATAGTCTGCCCTTTAGTTATTAGGGCTAACTATTCTTTAAATATATTATATCTATATAACCTAATAGGCTCTGGCCTTGCAGTAAGGTAGTAAAGCAAGCATCCTTCCTAAAAGCCTATACTCTAGCATAAGGTTATATAGATTATACCTGCTATTATAGCTAGACTTAGCAGACCTTTTAAGGTTATGTAAATAGGCAGATAGGCCTATATAGCTAGTTATGCTAGCTAGAAGTATATTAATAGGGCAATAAGGGGACTATATATTATAGAGGATCTAACTGCTATGTCTTTAATGCTGTAGTGCCTCTTTTAAATAAGCTAATAATACTTAGGCTTTAATACTACTAGCAGAGAGGGCTCTGGGGCACGTTAAGCAGCTAAACTAACTCTAGTTTTATATAGATACTCCTGTATTGTATTAGAGGCGTAGGAGGGCGCCTGGGGGCTGGTCTCGCGATTAAGCCTACCTTAAGTTGCCTTAGGTTTTACTAGTTATTCCTATATTATATTTAAGATAGCTATAGCTTATCCTTTCTGCTTGCTGCGGCTGCTTAGACTGCTAACTAGGCTGGCTAGCTAGGATTTAAGGCAAAAGATCTTGTTTTATACCTTATTACTATACTAGTAATAGAGGCTTCTAGGGGGTAGGCTTATATATTATTAGGGCAATTATATAAGGCCTAGCTTTATAATAGGGGGTTAGGGCTTAGTGCAGCCTAGATAAATAGGGTTAAACTAGAAAAGAAAAGACTACTTATTCTCTTATATTATACCTTAGCCTGCTTAATAAGTATTAATAAGGAGCTTTAAAGTAGATATAATAAATAAACCTTAATAGGTTTATTTAGCATATAGGGTAATTCCTATATTATATAAAGTAATAAGGCGCAGGATATATAAGGAGTTAATAGTATACCTTATATAAATAGTTACCTCCCTCCTTATAGCCTTAAGGCACAGGGAGAGATTAGAGGCTTACCTAAGTAGGACTTATATAGATTGCCCCTAGCAGTCTTAAGCTAGTATTAGTAATAGAAAATAGGTTAGTTAGCCCCTTTTATAAAGGGGACTAAAGTAAGGGGGCAAGTACTAACTATATTACTGCCTTAATTAAAGAAAAAAGAAGGATTAACTATTAGGCTTCTATATAGCAGTAGCTATATATTATAGCCTATAGGTTACTTAGGCCTCTTATAGCACCCCCCTCCCTACCTCCCTTAATTGCGCTATCCCTTTTTATACTTATAACTAAGTAGTTATAGGTAGAACCCCCTTACCCCCTTACCCCCTACCCTGCCTATAACTATAAAGTTTATAGCTAGTATAATAAATAAAATACTATTTTTTACTTTATTTAATAGTTTTAGTATATAAATTAATATAAGATTCCTATTATTACTATTTGCCTTAAGGGCTTACTTCTTACTTACTTTATTTATAGGTTAGATAGCTACTAGCTAGCTAGGTAACTTATACTCCCTATACCTAAGTAGTATAGTAAGATGCCAGCATAGATCCTTACCTAGGTTTAATCTGGATCTTAACTTCTAGATAGCTATTAGGCATGCAATGCCATGCTGGGCAGCACTGCTTGCTCTCTGGCGCCTGCTAGAGGATTTGGGCTTATATGCTAGTTAGTATGCAGTATAACCTACCTAGCAGCTGGCCCTCTAGGCTGGCCTAATATATATCTCTTAGTTATAGATACTAGTATAGTTGCTATAGGGTAGGCTAGAAGTCCTAGTATAACTAGCTAAACCTAAGTAAGTTAGCTATCTTCTTTAGCTAAATCTTAACTTCTAGATAAGAGGGCAAAAGTTAAATCCTCCTTTTAACCTATAGCTGCTATCCCTTATACTTTTAAGGTTATAAGTTTTATGCAGTTTTTATATAGGTATAGGGTAGGCAGCTTTAAATAGAAATTTAAGGTTAGATAAATAGGTATAAGGTTTAATACTTAGAGGTTAATGCAGTATTGTGCTAGGTATAGGGTAAGTAGATTAGATTTAGTTAAAATAAATAAGATAAATATAGTAATTTTAGGTAAAGTGCTAATGCTAGAGAGGTATAGGGTAGGTAGGTTAGAGTTAAAGAAGAATAACTCTATTAATTTAGAATTTAAGGCTAAATTAATATAATTATAATAATAGAAAAAGTAAATATATATAAAAATAATAAATAGTCTTTAAAAAAAAAAACTAACCTTAATATAAGTAACTTATAATAAATCTATAAAATATAACTATTTATTTTATTTATTATTAAGATAAAAAAGGCAATATTAAAGTAAAATAAAGGATATTATATAGCTTAATTAGGAATATTAAATACTAATCTACTAATTATATTAAGTAGCTATTTAGCCAGGCCTAGGTATTAAATTATATTTCTAATAGAAGTATTAGCTAAAGGGTTAAGTGCTTAAGGATATTAAAGACTATTATAATATACTTAAACTAGCTAACCTAAAGCTTACTGCAATACCTAAAGATAATAGCCAGGTAATTAAGTAACTTACTATCTTATGCAGATATAGCTATAATATATACAATATCTTACTATTATATAAGATAATATTATCTGCTACTAGAGAGAGGCAGGGCATAAAGTAGTTAAGGAGCGATGACTAATATGCGGCTATAGATATAGATAGGAGGGCATTATATATAATACTAGATTATTTAAGAAGATAGCAATATTAAAGGCTTAGATAATATAGCTAATATAGCTAATACTAGAAGTCAGAGCGCTATAAATAAGCTTATTACTATAAGTTAGGCTTAATTAAAAGAGGAAGATACTATATAAATATAAGTATTTAAATAAAGATAAAATATTATAAAAAGGTAATTAAATAAAGTAAATATTTATAAAATAGGTAAATAAAAGAATATTAAAAAAGATATTATTTAAAAAGAAAAGAAAAAAAGATATTAAAAAATAAGGTAAAAGGAAATTAAAAAATAAGGTAAAAGGAAATTAAAAAAATAAATATAAAGATATAAAGATATAAAGTAAAAAGAAAAAGAAAATTAAAATAAGTAAAAAGAGTAATAAAGGTTAAAAAGTAAGAGGAAAGAGGTAAGGGGTAAAGTAAAAAAAAAGATAAAAAAAAAGAAAGTTAAAAGAAAAAAAAAATAAAAAAATAAAAAGAAATATAAATAGAAGGAGATTAAAGGGAAAAGGTAAAGGTAAAAAAAGATATAAAAAGGAAGGGTAAAGGTTAAGATAAAGATATATAATAATTAAATAAAAATATAAAAGCTAGGTTTTAATTAAAATAAAATAATATAAATTTATAAGGTAAAGGAATATATATATAGTAAGTATAGTATAATAGCAGTAAGATAATAAAGTTAGGGTTAAGGTTAAAAAGAAGGTTTTAATAGGTAAGTAAGTTAAACTTATATAAATCTACTTATAGTAAGTAGGTATATAGCATTAAGAAAGTAATAAAAAGGATAAAAAAAGTTTTTAATAGGTAGGTAGGTAAACCTATATAAATCCTAAGGTAAGGGTTATGCAGAGCAAGGAGTAGTTAAAGAGTAGAGAGTAAACGCTAATAGCAGGGTAAACGCTAAGCATAGAGTAAGGTAAGGAGAGTAAACGCTAATGGCAGAGTAAATGCTAATAATATTAAGAGGGTAAGTAGAGATAGGGTTAGGATGGCCGTGATGTCTTTATTAAATTTAAGCGTTAGCTAGAAAATAGCAAGTAAAATCTACTAAAAATTAACTATAGTAAAAGGTAAGGCAAAAGTAATATATAGTAATAGGTAAAAGAATAATTAATCTTCTAATATCTATTATTAATATTTTAATTACTATTTACAGCATCTATACTACTTTCTTTTATATCTTTTATAATTAAATCTATCTTAGACTAAACTATATTAAAATATTACTTATAAAATAATATTATACCCTTATTAATAGCTTATAGCAGTAACTAATAACATTATAAATAAATACAGATATAATCCTTATTAGTCTCCTTAAGCTAATATAATAAAGAATAAACGCAGATACTAGTTTTACTTAATATCCTAATACTAAAGAGTAATATAAAGATATATAAATCTTAGGGTTAGAAGTAAAGCTATGTTTTAAATATTAGCGCTATCTTAGTTATTAATATAGGTTTTATAAATAAAGTCTATAGCTTTTATACCTAGTCTCCTTACCTAATTAAAGTATTAATATTCTAAGACCTTCTATCCAGGATCTCTTACCTATCTAACAAGTATACAGACTATTATGTATTTATATTATTTAGATAAAGATACTTATTACAACTAATAAAATAACTAGGAATAGCTAATAAGAGCATAATATGCTATTAACTGCTTAACCTATTTATATATAGATATTATAAAAACTATAAGATATATATATATATTATTACTAAGTGCCTTTACTCTTTTATTTTATAGCTAGTAATTCTGCCTTTTATATTGCTATTATATATAAAGGGAGATATATAAAATAATGCCTAATATAAGTTATAATAGGAGGCAATATTATCTCCTTAGCTCCTGCTTATGCTAATTAATACTACTTTATTTCTATTACCTATATCCTTATAAGTAAAGACTAATTACTTTACTTAGCAGTTATATAATATACTTACCCTTTATTAATAATAATATAAATATAAAAGCAAATAGACTAGGGATTAAAACTTTATAAAGATAAATAATATTAATATTTATATATATAAAGTAAATAAATAAATAAATAAACTAATAAGTAGGCTATAATATATTCTTTCCCTTAATTATCGCTTCCTTAAACTAAAATTATTACGTATTATTAATTATAATAGGTTGCTATAAGCTCTTAAAATAAGAAAAAGTAAAAAGAGTTATTTAGGAGCAAGATCGAGGAAGACAACGCCAGTTAAATGCCTGCCAAAACACTAAGATATATAATACTAATATTTGCCCTTACTACATAACTACTCTTATAACTAATATACCTATAGAAATTATATCTAAAGATATTAAAGTTTTAAGTATACTTAATTCTTTACTTAAACTTTTACTCCCTCTCTAAAAGCAGGATATAAATACTTACTAGTAAATAAAAGGTAGCTAATATATTACCCTAGACCTATTAGCTAGTAAAACGATATTATAAATAAATACCTCTCTATAACTAAAAGCGCCACTATAATTAATTAATAAGTAGGCATTATTATTACTATATCTTAACCTTATTTGTATTTTAGTTATATATAATATAATACTTACTAGTAGGTAAATTATAACTAGGGAAGATAAGGTAAAAGAGACCTTCCTAGCAGTTAAAGTACTAGAGTTATATGCATTTCTATAATATAATTATAATAAAGGAAATTCTATTAGGCCTAGCTATTTACAGATAGATCCTGCTATATTGCTATATAAGTAAATGCATATCTGCGTCTAATAATATTGCAACTAGCAGCACCTTATAAAGGCATAGCAGATTATCTAATACTTTACTAACTTATAAGATCCCCTGCCTACCTTGGAGTTCTCTGCCTTAACCTTATATAATGGCCTGGCCCCTTTATCAGTTCCTAATAAGGCTATAGAAGATGGCAAGGGTAATAATAGATCGGAGAGCTTTGGCTTTAATAATAATATCGCATTAGGGCCAATATCCCTAATGCCTCCAGTACCTCCTGCCTCTACTTAGCAAGATAGTTAACTACCCTAATATAAAATCTCTCTCTTATCTATGCCAACCTTCCCTATATTGCCTAATATAGCTGCAGTATTTTCTTTACTTAGTTTAGATAATCTAGTCCTTAGTAGCTTCCTTAAAGCAATCTGCTAATAAGATATAGCTAGCAGCCCTGACTTTTTACTTATATAAAGTAATATATATAATTAGATACTCTAGAAATTCTTTAGCTATTAATATAACTATATATTACTTTGCTAATCTATCTATCTAAAGTAACTTTATAAATTTACTTATATTCTAATCTTAACTAGGTCTAAAACTATATATATATAAAGAGCTAGAATATACCTCTACCCTTCCTAAATATATCTAATATATTAGCCATGCTTTTCCTCCCTTGCCTACTATCTTTACAGGATGCAATAAGGCCTGCAATCTATATACTTCCTTCTTATAATAGCAGAGCTTCCTCTCTAACTAGCCGGCCAAGCCGCTATCCTTCTGCAAGACATAGGCCTCGCTGTCCTAAGATACCGTAACCATCGCGCGATAGTAAGATATTAATAGTATCTAGTTCGGGGCCAGGAGCCTATTAGCTATCCAAGCCTCTAATTAGTTTTAACTCTCCTTCTTCTTACCTTATATAAGTAATATCTCTATTACTTAAGTAATATAGCCTTATAGCCTAGACCTGGCATATATATATTATACTATTATTAGCACCTTTACTACTGCTAGTATCTATTTCTCTATCTTAATATTCTTCCCTAGCAGAGCCCCTTTATAAATACAAGCCTCTACTAATAGCCTCTCCCTTACATAATTTAGGGATCTCTATAATAAGATTATCCTCCTGGCTATCCGCAAAACTATCCCTATCTATATATAATAGGAAATCCCTAGTTTATATAATCTAATCTATACAAAGTCGCATGCCTACTAGGAAAAGCCAGGTGCTAGTTACTAGAGTGCCGAAGATAAGAGTTAATTATATCGTCTGGTATATAGCATCCCAGCCAGTATCCTCCTGCAGTTCTAGGCAGCAGTTATAAGGAATGCAAATTAGCATTAGCTCTAGAGCAAGAAGGGGAATGCAGTTCCTTACTTCTAAAACCCCCATCTCCTCTTTTAGGCCTATAACCTAAAAAACATATTTGCATTAAAAAGTCTTTAAGATAGCTTATATCTGTTTTAGGATAGTATATTAGCTAGCCTTAACCTAAGCTAAATTAACATATACTCTTACTAGCTAGATATAGGCATGCAAAATTATATCCTTATACCGCCTATATTATCTAACAGCAAGAGCCAAAATTACTATTACTATAAACTATAGATACTTCTTTAAAAGAGTAACTGTTATTATTATCTCTATAACTAGGTAGTTAGTATAGCCCTAGAAGCTCTAATAGAGGCCACTTATTATTAGCCTTACCTCCTCCAGGATATAGGCAAATACTATATAAAGGTAAAGTTAACTTAGAAATTAAACCCTAGCTATCTAGAAGCTAGGTTACTAGGTGTTATTTAGGCTAAGGCATATAACTATAATAAGGAGCTATTTAGCATTATATTTAGTAATTACTAGCTCTTTAGCTTAGGTTTTCTGCCGCTTCTTGCCTTTAATAAAGGGATACTAAAGGACCTGGCTGCTATAGATTAAAGTCGCTAGTGTGTATTTATCTTGCAGCTTAGCCGCTCCTGCATCCTGGATA